>NC_066619.1:49607444-49907444 GCF_025201925.1 Gopherus flavomarginatus
GTGATGGGTTACCCCCCACTCTGGGGTGCAACCTGATGTACGTGGGTACCACTGAGCCCACCTGTTCCACCAGCCTGGGCTCCTTTGCACTGTTCTGCTGAGCCAGGCCCTCAAGCCTCCTCCAGCACACACAAAGGTAGGGAGACACCCAGCTGCACAAAGACAGACACTGAAATCAGCATTTCATGGGAAGGCTTCAACTAAGGAACTGCCCAGCACTCAAGTGCACATCCCCTCTGGAGTGTAAACCCAAAATGATATTGTCTTGTGCTGCACAGAGAACTATAAGTGTAAGCCCATGAAATTCGCTCCCTCCCTCAACATGGAGGAAGACAGCTTTTTGCCCCCCACAGTTATGAATTCAAAAACACACAAGTTTAATTACAACAGATAGCTTTTAAGTGATAAGAGATCAAACAGACCAAAGCAGATTACTGAGCAACTAAACTTAATATACTGAAAAAAACTGATTACAAGCAGTAATTTCTCACCCTAAATGTTGTTTTAAGCATTTTTTTCACAGGCCAGGCACCTTCCAGCCTGGGCTGAGCTTTTCTCCTTGTTTCTTAGATGTTTTCAGCAGTCATCCTGGGTGGAGATTCCATAAAGAATGAATACTGATTAAGTCACTCCCCTGTCTTAATTAGGTTTTACATATGGCAGGAACCCCTTGTTTGCCAGTATGGTTCCCCCCCTCCCCAAGTGGAAAAAATACTGGTAGTCTATTATGGAATCCAGTACTGGTGACTTAATCACATGACTCTGCAGTGTCAAAGCAGCCATGAGTCAAAGATTGTTTGTAGTAGCCCAGGAAACTTCTCAGGAAGGGGAGGGGGGATTAGCAATTTCAAAGTCCTATTGTTCTCCCTAATGGCCCAGCCAGACTGATTGCATTCTGTCTGGTGGGTGTTCCCCAGGTGCAAATACTTCTGTAATTGATACGTAGTGGGGAATATTCCTAACTTCAGATACAGAACTGATACATGCATACAATTAGGATAATCATATTCAGTAAATCATTACCTTTTCAGTGATACCTCACATGCCTTATCTTGCACAAAATGGATCATAGTTATGCCAAAATCATATTATAACAATATTTCTATGAAGAATATGGGTAGTGTCACAATTCGCACTGGGCAAAATGCTCTCACTCTAGATGGCTGGCTGGGAAGGGCCCATTCAGATTAATAAACCATTAGGAAGAAACAATAGGCCTTAGGAGAAGCTTATCTCCCACCTGGTGAGCCTTCCTTTGAACGTGCCAAACAGCCAATGGGGGGCTGTGGCTCTACAGGGACATGTGACCAAGTCACCTGGTGCTGGATTCCATTTTGGGATGTCAGTATTTTTCCACTGATTGGCATGGGAACCAAGCTTTGAAACAAAGGGTTCCCACAAATACAAAAGCTATTTAAAGCAGGGGAGTGACATCATCTGGATTATTCACTGACTCCCCATGCAAGAAGACTTCTGGAAACACCTGAGGAATAAAGACTGAACTGGGGGAAGTGCTGGACCCAGGCTAAAGGGATTTTTAGCCTATGACTGGAACACCCAGGGATTCAAACTGTAAGCAAGTGCAGAATCTGCAGTCTGCTTGTATCATCAATTAGAGTGAGAGATCGGATATGAATAGCAGATTTAGAATATTAAATTCAGTTTGCATTTTTTGTTTATTTGCTAGGTAATCTGCTTTGATCTGTTTGCTATCACTTATAATCACTTAATCTATCTTTTGTAGTTAATAAATTTTGGTTTTGCTTTATCTAGTGTGTGGAAATCATAACTCAGGGGGAGAAAGCTGTTGCATATTCCTCTCAACATTGGAGGGGGGCAAATCTTACATGCTTAAGATGTACAGTTCCCTGTGCAATGCAAGATGGTCTAAATTTGGGGTTATACTCCAAAGGGGGTGAGTGCCTCAGGAGCTGGGAGGTACCCCTATCTGTAGCCTTCCCAAGCTGTAGCTGGTCAGAGATCCTGCCTGCATGTAACTGAAGCTGGGTGTGTCCCTACCTATATGTATGCTGGTGAATGTGCTGGTTAGAGAGGGTTTGGCAGCTTGTCACAGCAGTACGGTGTAAAATGGGAGCCCAAGCTGGAGGGTCAAGGGGACTCAGTGGTACACTAGTTCCAGGTGGCACCCCAGAGAAAACCCATCACAACTCTGTCATTAAAGACCAGATTATCTTGAGGTGTAACAATAAAAAAAGCCCAGAACGGTTACTAAGGGAGATGACGCTGACACTAGATATCTAGGCAATGTGTATATGCTAAGCAGTAGAACAAACAGAAACTCAAATATAAAGCCTAGTGAAAAGCCCAGATATGATTGTGAGTATTATAGCTAACCAGCATGGGGAAAGTGCACAGCAATTACACTGGCCAAGGCCAGAACTATGGAAAGCAGAAAACAATGCCAGTGATGTGGCAACTAGCATGAGTATAGGAAAGACCCAGAGTTCAGGCAAATAAATAGAATCATAGAACTGGAAGGGACCTCAAGAGGTCATCTAGTCCAGTCCCCTGCACCCAAGGCAGGACTAAGTATTATCTAGACCATCCCTGACAGGTGTTTGTCTAACCTGCTCTTAAAAATTTCCAACAATGGAGATTCCACAATCTCCCTAGGCAATTTATTCCAGTGCTTAACCACTGTGACAGTTAGGAAGTTTTTCCTAATGTCCAACCTAAACCTCCCTTGCTGCAATTAAGCCCATTGCTTCTTGTCCTATCCACAGAGGTTAAGAACAACAATTTTTCTCCCTCCTCTTTGTAACAACCTTTTATGTACTTGAAAACTGTTATGTCCCCTCTGTCTTCTCTTTTCCAGACTAAACAAACCCAGTTTTTTCAATCTTCCCTCAAAGGTTATGTTTTCTAGACCTTTAATTACTTCCGTTGCTCTTCTCTGGATTTTCTCCAATTTGTCCACATCTTTCCTGAAATGTACCACCCAGAACTGGACACAATACTCCAGCTGAGGCCTAATCAGCACAGAGTAGAATGGAAAAATTACTTACTTACAATATTCATGCTACTACATCCCAGAACAATGTTTGCTTTTTTTGCAGTGGTGTTACACTGACTGAAATTAGCTTATGGTCCAATATGACCCCAGATCCCTTTCTGCAGTACTCCTTCCTAGGCAGTCATTTCCCATTTTGTATGTGTGCAACTGATTGTTTCTTCCTAAGTAGAGTACTTTGCATTTGTCCTTATTTAATTTCATCCTATTTACTTCAGATCATTTCTCCAGTTTGTCCAGATCATTTTGAATTTTAATCCTATCCTCCAAAGCACTTGCAACCCCTCCCAGCTTGGTATCATCCACAAACTTTATATGTGTACACTAGTCTGTCATTAGCTAAATCATTGATGAAGATATTGAACAGAACTGGACTCAGAATTGATCCCTGCAGAACCCAATCATAATAATCCCAACCATGATGTTAAAATATACAGAGAAAGTAAGAAAGTGCACATATGAAGTACAGAGAGGGATTCCTCAATTAAAGAGGAAGAGCTATTAACACACTGATGGAGGCTGAAAACTCAGATGGTTAGCTAAGTAGGATGTGCGCACACAGCATTTGTGACATACAAGATAGACAGTGGGGCACAGGTAAATGTAATAACAGAAACTGAAACAGATGTAAGGAGCACATAAAAGTGGAAGAGTCAAAGTGTCGGTGAAAGACTACAATGCACCAGTACTTGAATTGTTGTGAGTGTGCACACTGATCATTAAATACAAAAGGAAAAAGATGAAATGAGAGATTGTGATGGTACACAGGGCCAAGCAACCAGTCTTGGACCAATATATGGGTGAGACACTTGGTCTCATTTAGATGATATATGTCATAGAGAGACAGAAAAACAGCATAGAACCAGATGGCATCATTAATGATATCCTATGAAGATGAGTTTACTGGAATAACATACAATATGAGTAAGAGAGAATGCTGAATCTATGGTACATGTTACATGAAAAGTTCCACAACTATTAAGAAAGAAGTTAGAAGAAGAGCTGCAAAACATGAGAGTAGGTCATTTGAAGAATACAGGAACCAGCAGATTGGGTTCACTTCCTTGTACGTGCAGATTAAAACCTGATGGGTGAGGGAGGAGAGGAGAGAGAGAGAGAGGGGACTCTGGCAGTGTATAGGAGCAGAACAAAAACATAAAAAGAGAACGCTTTCACTTGCCCAAGAGAAGAGAACTGTTGTCTGCGATGGCAGGACTCAAATTCTTCAGCAAATTATATGTATCAGCAGGATTTTGACAGATTCCCTTGGACACTGAGATCTCCAGGATCTGCCCTTTTAACACATCATTTGGCAGATACTGCTTCCTAAGACACCTTTTGGAATATGTTTGTTTAATGTTATATGGTTAAAATATAACCGTGTAGATCATTGTTGTTACTGCTGTTAAATAATTGCAACAAATCTTGTAAAAAGTGTATCCTGTAAGATGTCAATGGAAAAGTTATGGTTTGCTGAATATGATTCTCCTATTTGTTTGCATGTGTCATTTTTGTATCTGGAGTTATGAATATTGACTATGTACCTGTATTTCAAATGTTTGCTCCTGGGTAACACCCAGAAGGTATTTACATCCAGTCTAGCCAGCACCTTGTGAAGGGAATATTTAAGTTGACAGCCCATTAGTTAACACAATGGACCATGGAAGAAGCCTATCCACACCTGACAGACTTGTGGATGTTCCAGCTAGAATATGGGTCATGGACTCTGCTATGTCTTACCTAAGCATGCAAGGGCATGTGGTACTGAACTACATCTTGTATGCTGGTAATTTTCCACAAACTAAGACTGAGAGCTTTCCCTTCATATGGCAAAAATCATAAAAGGGCCTGGAACCATCTCCATTTTGTGTCTTTCCTGCTCTAACCTGGACTATGGACTAATACAAATGGGAGCATTCTAACCAAGGGACTGAGGACCTTCCAATTATTTGGAAGCAACCAGAGACTAGACTTAAGCCAGCAATTTATGCCATTACTACTTCAAGCCTGATCCAAGAACTTAGCATTTATTGTATGTATTTGATTCCTTTCACCAATTTTAACTCTCACTTTTCTTTCTTTCTTTTTATAAATAAACCTTTAGATAGTAGATACTAAAGGATCGGCAACAGTATGATTATTGGGTAAGATCTGAATTATATATTGACCTGGGTATGGGGCTGGTCCTTTGGGATCAGAAGAACCCTTTGGTTGATTAAATTGGTTTTAAAGAATGACTCATCATTAAGTCTAGTGTCTGGGTGTTGAATCCAGGACCGGAATATCTAAGGAGACTGCATTTCTGACTTCTTGTTAGACAGTGTGGTGAGACAGAAGTTTACTGTTGTTGCTGGTTTGGTATATCTTATGAAAGAATAACCACTAGTTTTGGGGTGTGTCTGCCCTATTTCTCAGCAGCTTGTCCTGAATTTGGTAGTCTCAGGTGTGACCCACAGAGGCATGGTCATAGTTTGTCTCCAGGAGTATTTCACTACACAGGGAGCCAGATGCTAGCGGATCAAGCAAGTGTGAAAATGTACATTGATGGCATAATAATTTGGGGCAGCACTGCCACTGAACATCAGGAACAACTGAGGAGAGTACAGGAAATTGAGAGAGCTAATAACCTTAAACTGAATAAGGCCAAGTGTCCATTTCAAACAATGGAAATAACATACTTATGAGAGAGAGTGACCTCCAAGGAAATATTGCCTGATGAATCAAAGATTCAAGCAATAATGAATGTGCCATAACCTGAAGATTAAAAAGGAATTCAATGACTGCTAGGCATGTAGAATTACATCAGCAAATTCATACCTAGCTATACACTTTGCACAACTAAGCTATCTCCTCCACAAGCTCACCAAATGGAGTTGCAAGCCACAGTATGAAACAGAGTTCAATGATTTAATGTATATTCTCCAGTTCTGCAAATTTTTGACCCAATGAAAGACATCAAACTCCCCACAGATACCTCAAAAGGAGTGTTGGAAGCAGTATTGGTGGCCAGTCTCATAGGCATCGGGAGCTATAATAGCTGCAGAGATGATGCATGCACAAATTGGAGAAGAAACACTAGGTCTGGCATAGGAATGTAAAAGATTTCACAACTTTCCCTATGGCCATAGCTTCAAAACAAAGACTGATCACAAACCACTGACCACAGTACACAATGAGAGACTTGGAGAAACATCACCAAGGGTATATTGACTACTTTTGAAAATACGGAAGTCTAATGTGACACGGGAGTTCCAACCGGGACATCTTTTTAGTAATAGCAGACATAGTGGCAAGAGCATATGCTGCATCTGACTGTACATAGCCCATCCTGAGCCCTGCGCAACAGTGCCCCTTCCCCCAAGGCCCCACCCTCGCTCCGCCTCTCCCCACCCCCACCTTGAGGCCCCTGCCCCCCCACTGTTCTCTGCCCTTCCCTAATCAGTTGTTTGGCAGCACCCTGATTAGCTGAGTGCTGGTGGCACCAAACACTTATGACTAGTGAGTGTTGAGCATGCACTATTTTTTTTTTCTTATGGATGCTCCAGCCCCGAAGCATCCATGGAGTAGGTGCCTATGTACACAATGAACATGTTAAAAGTGTTATGTGCTGTATCTCCATGCATATGTGATAAACTGGAGAGAGAAACAACTAAAAATGAAATTCTGCAAGCAGTAGTACAAGTGATAAGTAAAGAAGGAAAATTTTAGCATATTCACACTACAAAAATGAATTTTCAGTGATCTGAAGAGCACACTTGATGGGGACACAGATCATGGTAAACAGGGATGAGAAGGAAAATATTGGAACAAATACAAGAAGGGCACCTGGGAGCAATGGTGGATTAGCTGCTGGCCAATGCCCAGGGACCCTGGCCAATTGGGGGTCCCCGAAAATATGAGCACCCTTGTGCCCCGACCTGTTCCATCTGTCCACCTGGCACTCCTGCTGGGGAATGGAGTCAGGGTGCGGGGGCTTGCCCCACTCCATCTGCTTGCCCAGCACTCCTGCTGGGAAGCAGAGTAAACCCCCACACCTGACCCCACTCCCTGGCAGGCGGGCAGGTGGAGTGGGGCAAGCCCTTGAGCTCCAACTCCGCGCCCTGGCAGGAGCACTGGGGAAGTGGGGGGGGGGACTGCAGGCGGAAGAGGTGGGGAGGAGCCCCCACTTGCTGTGGCCCAGGGCCCCACAAAACTGTAATCCACCTCTGCCTAGGAATGACCAAGGAGATCTAGAGACGTTATAATCTGGTCACAGATTAATAGTGATGTTGAAGAAATGTTGAGCCAGTATGGAAAGTGTCAGAAGTACAGAGATTTCCAGCAGAAAGAGCCAATGATAATACACAAACAAAGTGTAGTTCTGGGGTACAAAGTCAGAACTGACATGTCGAATTTGGGAAGATGGACTACTTTACCAAATGGATAGTCACTCTTGAAGATGCCTCAGCAGCAACAATTATCACACACATTAAATCTGTATTTGCACATAATGGAATTTCAAGAACAGTGATAACTGACAACAGACCACAGTTCAAAAATAGGGAATTCCTGGACTTTGCTAAAATGTATGACTTTCATCAAGAGACATCTAGTCTCAGATATCCTCAAGCCAACAGATTAGTTGAATGCGGAAGTATAGTGCCAAATTTGCTCGAAAAAGAATTGGATGGAAGAGAAGATCCATATTTATCTCTCTTCATCTAGAGAGTTACACCACTGCAATGTGGAGAGTCACCTGCTGAGCTCCTCTACAACAAAGTATAAATAGTCAATTACCAGATATGGGACAAAAACAGAATTACTAAAAGGAGTCTGTGACCGTGAGAAAAAGACTGGGAAAGTACCTCAGACAAAATATTACAATAAATGAGCAAGACCAGTTTCACAGTTAAATAAACAAAGACTCCATGAGAATTTGGCAAGATGGGGACTGGCTAGTCAAAGCTACAGTGATCAAAGAACAATCACTTCAATGATACTCAGTGATCAGAGATGAAGGCAAAAATCTTACAAAGGAATCATAAACATCTACTTAAGATACCTGTCAGGGTGGCTGAGACAAGTGACAAAAAAGCAGACATACAGGATGAAAACAATTCTCAGATCGACCCTGTTATTGAACTGTCCTTTATAGACAAGGACTTGCCTAAAGAGGGTTTACACAGGGCCAGCTTCAGGTTTTCTGCCGCCCCAACCAGCAGGAAGAAAAAAAAAAAACGCCGATCCGTGGCACTTCGGCAGCAGCTCAATCGTGCTGCTCCATTCTTTGGCAGCAGTTCGGCGGCGGGTCCTTCACTCCCTCTCTTTCTCTTCGGCAGCAGCTCAAAGAGGAAGGGAGGGACTGAGGGACCCGCCCCTGAATTCCCACAGAAGACCTGAACAGGCCTCCCCAACAGCGGACAGAGTGCCGCTCCTTTGTATTGGCCATCCCAAGCACCTGCTTCCTTAGCTGGTGCCTGGAGGCGGCCCTGGGTTTACAATACAACAGATCAGGAAGATGGCTGAAACACCCCAAAAGACTGATCGAGACATGTTAAAGTTTTGTTAAAAGTAAACTGAAGGGTTGTTAAGTCAGTTATTGTATTTTTATAATTTGTCAGTTTAATTTTTATAAGAGAGCTAAATAGGGGAAGATGTGCTGTTAAGTTAGTCCTCCAGGAAATGTAGAGATGCCACACGCTTCCTATACATTCTTCATTTTCTTGTAACACACTACCTGCTGACAAGCTGCACATACACAGAATAGTAAGAAAGTTTGTTACCTCATTTCTGTACCTAGTTCCTCTTCATAAAAAAGGGTTTATCTTGACAAGGGCCTGCTCTTCTGTAAGATACTATAGGCAGAGAGGTAGGATGGTCTAAATGCCAATGCACTGGGCTAGAACTCAAGAAATCTGTGTTCAGTAACCGTCTCTGCAAAAGACTCATTGAATGAACTTGAAGAATCATTGTCTGGCAGTTCCCCATCTAAAAAATGGAGACTACACTTAATTTCTGTTTAGGCTACACCTAGCACAATGTGGGCCTGAACTGCAAAAAGCCCTCTAGGCACTATGGTGTATAAAAATAATAAAGTTGGGACCATGCTTTCCCCTTTTGCCATCCCCTCCTGGGCAGCTAGCACTGGTGGTGGTGGTGCTACACAAGAGCTGCACCTGCACCCATCAATCACATTGTGACTAGCCCCTGCACAGGCACAAGAGCAGAGGGAAAGCTCCTTGCACCCCCCTCCCTCCTCTACACACCCATGCAGGGACTGAGCCCAGTGTGGCTCTACATGTCCATTGTGAAGCTGGCAGGCAAGTTCTTGCCAGAACTGCAGGCATTAGCTAAGAACTAACAAACTCATAGCTGGAGGCCACCGGTGTATTAATTTTGCACAAAATGAGTATTAGTCTTATAAGAATGTATTTAGTGTTTAGATTCTATGAAATGCTTGTAAATTGCTGCATGCGTTAATCTCACCTGGAATGTCGGTATTCCATGCTATTAGAAAATATGTAAGTTTTGCTTTATAACTTTGAACTTGTGAACCCAGGCATGGGAATCATCCCGCGTCTTCCCCTCACACCCATCCAGAAGGACTATCAAAATCAGATCGACCATCAAGGAATATCACAATACAGAGGATTGGTCCTGTCACACCTTGGGAATGCTAGCTTGTCCTGTGGACTTGGAAGCTAATTTAAGGGGAAAAAAGAAAGTCACAGGAAAATTCCTCATCTTTCTCTTCACTATGTGAACTCTGACAGGGCCAGAAACTCTAAACTGAGGCGGAGATCTCCAGAGGTTATCCTTGGGTTGGCCCTGAAAGACACTGAATTGAGAGATCTGTCACTCTTAGGATTTAGATCTCATTTGTGTGTATTTGCTTACTAGCTTTAATCTGTAAACAACTCTCATTTCTTTTTCCTAGTTAATAAACTTTTAGATAGTTTATTGCAGGATTGGCTGCAGGTGTTGTCTTTGGTGTAAGATCCAAGGTACCAACATTGTGACTGGTCTCTCGGGACAGGAAACAACCTGAACATGGTGTGATTTTTGATGCAAGTGAGCATTTATCACTGAGCCCAGTTTGTCTGGGTGGCAAGATAGAGTGGACAATCTATGGGGACTGTCTGTGACTCCATGGTAAGACTCCTGGTATAGTGATCCAGGACTTCACATTTGTTATTGGCTTGATGAAATCTAATTATAGAACACATCATTCTTGGGGTGGCTGCCCTGTTTCTGACAGTCTGCCTGAGGTAGGCACTCACAGTTGTGAGCCAATTCAGACAGTGTGACATCCATTTTATATATGGATAATTAAATGAATCTACAAAGTGAAAACAAATAATAAAGCAAACCTCCCGTAATGTCTCTAATCTGCTTGAGGTTGGATGGAGGAGGCAGTGGGTCTATTTGTCTGAGCATCTCTAGCCCTCCCTTGCAGTTCAAAGGGCATCATTTATTTTTCTGAATTTTTTTTCTTGGCTGTCAACAGGGCAAGTCTCCTAGATTCTGATACCACGAATATCGAAAAAACTGGTGACATTTAAAATAATGAATGAATCAGTACGTTTTCCTTAGAAGTAACAGATGCAAGAGATGCCTCTTCAGCCTTTGCTCTTTCCTTTGACTGGCTGAAATAAACAACCATCTTGGTTAATGAGAGAAACAAATAGAATATATCAAATTATGCATGATCTGTAGACTCTGCAGCCCCAACTCCCTGCTCTTCTTACATCATCGATTTGATTTGGCTATTAACTGTACTAATTGCTATCAGTCTGTCAGCATATATATGGTGCTATTTCTGAACCTATTGCTACATCTTTAAAATATCAACTATAGTTGGAATTACCTACAAAGCAGGACTCTGCTATCTTGGTCTTGACCTTCAATCAGGGGCGGCTCCAGGCCTCAGCATGCCAAGCACGTGCTTGGGGCGGCAAGCTGCGGGGGGCGCTCTGCCAGCGCCGCAGGGGCGGCAGACAGGTGCCTTCGGCGGCTTGCCTGTGGGAGGTCTGCTGGTCCCGCGGCTTTGGTGGACCTCCTGCAGGCAAGCTGCCGAACGCAGCCTGCCTGCCATGCTTGGGGCGGCAAAATGCCTAGAGCCACCCCTGCCTTCAATAGTATCTTCCCAGCATCCATGTGCTTAGCCATCTATCTACCTACTTGTAAGGCCACCATCAATGTAGAATCTGAAATGCCTGCAAAAGGAAGCCATGTTAAAAATCAGTGGGCTCGATCTGACTTTATCTTTTCATTTCTTTCTGTTGTTTAAGGTAAACATTTTAAGCTCTCAAACACTGCCATTATGAACTGGTGCAGGTTGGTAGCAGCCAAAAGCTGTAACCTGCTTGGGGCAGGAGGCTCTTATACCTGAATGATGAAGCACCTAGTACTCTTCCAATAGTGCAACAAAATAATGAAGTTGTTCCCCTCTGGTGGCTATTTAATGAGCCAGATGCAATTAATTGGGGATCCCATTCAGTTCCCAGTAGGCAGATGCTCACTTCCCAAAGCTACCCCTGAAATGGACATCTTTGTTGGCAGTCTCGGCACTGAGCCTAAGGAGTGAATGGGTTGAATGACCTACAGTCTCCCTCCTCTACAGTTGGTCCCTCCAGGGTATGTATGGAAGTCTGCACTGCTATTGCCTGTGCTGTATCTGTTCTGTGAATAAATAAAGACCACCTGTCTGTCAGGCTGGCACCTATCCAGCACACTCACATTCATGAAGGGCTTGGGCCAAAGCCTTTTAAGGTCAGTGGAAGTCTCCTTTCATTTCAATAGGCTTTGATCAGGTCATTTTAAAAAAAAACTAAAAAATTAACTTCTCATCCAAAGAACCTGGCATTAATATATGCACCTTTTAGAAATAATTAGTATGATTTAAATGATAACTAGCTCTACTTTGGTGTGAGTATGTAGGATACATTCTTGTGCAAAACCAGCTATTAAGATCATAGGTTTTCAGCATTGACATCTCACTACATTCAATGTCAATTTTTTTTGTTATGTTTCACATATTCAGTTATCTTAAGTAATATTTTAATGCAACATGTAGGCTGTGAAGGAATTCTTGAAGTCAGAATGTTGATGGCACCATCCAGCCACTGAGTTCTACTTCCTGAGAAGCTGAAAGTGAAATACAGAATCAGGCAGCACAATGCCTTTCCTGTGCTGCTTCAGGATAGAGCTTTGCAAAAACTGATTTTTTTGGGGTCACTGGAAATTCTGAATTTTTTTGTTGTAAATCATATCAAGTCAACCTGAAAACAATTTTTTTTCAAAAAATTTTCAGCAAATTGAAAAGTTAAAAAAAATGTTTTGAGTTGAACAAAATGTTTAGTTTGACCCAAAACAAAATGTTTCAATGTTGACCATGTACAAATCAGCTTCCATCTTTTGTTCATTCTGTATTGTGTGAAAGGACTAGTTGAACGAAAATACAACCCTAATACATATGTAGGTTGATTTATACTTACAATCAAAACATTTCAAAAATGTCAAAATGAAGCATTTCAATGGTCATCAGATTTTTTGGAGGTTTTTTTTTTAACATGAACTATTAGGAGAAATAGACACAAATTCACAAAACATCTTGGTATCACCAAATCTGCAATTTTTGCTGAAAAAGTTTCAGCCAAAAAACTGCACCCCACTCTACTCCTGGGACAATGCAGCTATATGTTTTATCTTCTACAAGGCAGATTATTTATATGCAATCAAGACCTAAGACTGTTGATTTTTTTTAAAATGGTGATCACTATAATTGTGTTAGGTATGGTAGAAAATACCCTGCAACAGGCACAATGACACTCGACATGAGTGAAATCTATTCTGTTTCCCTGAAGTAACTGGTTGCACTAGATGTGTTAGGATCTATTTGTAGTGGTTACTTGCACTAGATGTTTGAAGAAATTACTCTGTGAATTGGCAGTGAGTGTCTGTACTGGGGGCTTAATCCTACTCTCAAGGAAGTCAATGGCAACATTCCCATTGACTTTAATGGTGCAGGATCAGGGTCTAGCTGAGAACAGAAAGTGTTGTTTCATCTGAGCAGAGGCAATCTTAAATTACCTGTCATGAACTTTAGGGCACTCAGCACATTTTACTAGGGATTCCCTTGATTCTTCCTAGAGACACTTTAGTCAAGTCAACATCACCAGTCTATTTCAATCCTTTTTATTTAAAGATTTTTTTAAAACTTATTTAATCGTATTAGTCCTCCACAAAAACATTTGGCAGTTTTTGTCTTCTTAAGCCTTCGCTCACAGATTTATTTTTCTCGTTTGAGAGCAGATTGTATTTTTCTTTATGGAAAAAATATAGATTTTAAATCAAAGTAAGACCAAACAAGTGTCTCATTAGCAACAAGAAAAATAGAAATAAATCTAGACTCATTCAAAAGGCAGACCTTAATCTCTTCTAATTATTTCCATAACTCTAAGGAAGCTGTGTTTCCCATGACAGTATCCAAGATAATCTTTGAATATTAAGGAAGGGGTGGAAATGCAGCAGATTTAGCAGGCAAATTAGAGAGAGAAAGGGGGAATTGAGCACCTGGGAATGAGATGTGCTTCAGCATTTATTGGATTGTCTGGCAGTTATTTTTCACAAGCTGAAAGAAAACTGCAGCTCACCTTTCATTTCACAGTCAAACAGAGAATTTAGACAGCTTTTTAAGACACAAATAATTCCATTTCATAAATATATTTTTCAACATCTTGATTATTATCTGGGCAGCACACTTGGATATGAAATTACATTCAAAGAGCCTAGGATGGGATAGTTCTTCAGATAGTTCCCAGGATGGGAATTGTTACACTGAAATATTTTATTTTTAGTAGCTTTCGGCATGTCAATATTTTTGTTGTTTCATCTCCCTTAGAATTCCTCATTTTCTCTACCTAACCCTCAAAGCTACAATTGTAGCTGATGATTGCCCCAGAAATGTCAACAGTTTTTTGATAGCTACATGGCTACACTGTGACAGCTTTTGCCATGTGTGCTTGCTCTGAAATTGCCCTATCCTGCTCCCATTGAATTCAATAGTATTGCTACATGCTCCAGTAAAGTAGAATGGAGACCTAAACTTATATATATGGCAAGATTCAGGGACTTCAGTCAAAAAGATCAAGGATGCATGTGAGTTTGTTAGGCAAATTCAATTTTATTGTTTAGTTTTAATGTCTCTCTTGCTGGTGTATTGATTCTTTGAAGCCCACAGCTATTGTAAGTATAAATCAACCTACATATGTATTAGGGTTGTATTTTCATTCAATTAGTCCTTTCACACAATACATAATGAACAAAAGATGGAAGCTGATTTTTGAAGGCCTTTGTTTATACACTTTTTATCTGTGTGCCTGGGGGAAAAAATAACCTGTTCATTCATCAGCAGTTCATTTTACCTGAAAAGCTGTTAAGGATGCCAAGTTCTTCTCTTTCTCACACACAAACACATTCTTTAATTACAAGCAGAAAGCACAAATGACACTACATACTTCACAGCGTCTGCTCAGGCCTTAATTAATTCAGTCTTCACACCATCACCATAGCAACAGTGCTTAGCCTGCTGGCTTGAAATGCTCAATAGAAAATCTTACACTACATATTTTATTCAAATTATAGTCATTATAGAAATATTTCTGAATTAGCTCCACAATGTCAGTGTTGGTGGAAATGGAATCAATCCTTACTATAGGTGACTTTACCTTATTGTCATGTATAATGACTTTTCTGCTAAGCCATATAAAAGCAGACACACTGTTTCTCAAAGCTATTGAAAATTGCATTACCACCTTTTGTTTGTTCTTAACAGAATTCCCAAATTAATGGCCATAGTTTTCAATGCCATTCCGACAACCAATATCAAAAAAGCAATTACTGTATGAAAACGTAAATCAATAACAAAAGGATAATTTCGTTGCAGTAGTATCTGCATGTCCGTCTATCTAGGTTCTGTGTGTGGTATTCTAAGGTGGGTTCCCGAAGTACTTTAATTCAAATTTGGGTGGGTGGGATGAGTGACAGTGATTGTTAAGGATAATTACATCATCTGCATATTTTGGTAGTTTGTTTGCCAAAGAAAGACCTGTCCACTCATGGTATCTGTTTTTAGGTCATGTCCTTTCTTTCCAGCTAAGTTAATGAGGTGCAAGAAACTAAAACAACATGCTTAATGTTGCATTCTTTGTTAGTGCCTCCTACAAGATTCGATCTCAGCATCCTCCATGCTCATAGTTCTTTGAGTTAAAGCAGTGGTTCTTAAGCTGGAGTGCACGTACCCCCTGGGGGTGCAAGATGCCCTTTCTGGGGGTGCAAGACATGCCAGATTTTTTTAGACGGTAAATCATCAAAAACACAAATTAAACACAGGCATGCGTGTATTCATGTATTCTTGTATTCTTAATTTTACTGCAAAATTAAAATAAATATATAATTCTCTCTCTTTCATTCTATAGTTTTGATATATCTAGGTTTAAAGAACTGACCTACTTCAACAATTTTTGATAAGGGGTGTGAGAACATATTTTGAGAACCAAAGGGGTTCAGGTTGCAGTAAAGGTTAAGAACCACTCCTTTAAAGGTTACACTCTGGGGCCATTGCTTTAAGAAATAAAGGATTTGACCCAGACTTTCTGGGGAACCCAGTCTATGTTGGGCACAGGCCTTGGGCTGTCAGTTGTGGTTCCATAATGCTCAGGCCAGTTTTATACCAGTCACAATAGAGTTTGAAGCAACCTGAAGGCTGCTCTAAACTGTGCCAGCTGGCAACCACTCCAAAGGAGTCAGATGCCAGCTGTGGGTAGCAGAAGTGCATGGTGTCCCAGAAACACTCCTCTCTGCCTTTCCCTGCCCCAACATGCTCCCACACCAGTGGCTACTGGTGGATGGATTGTCCTGAGAGCCTGGTACACTAGCTCTATGCCCTCTATGGGACAGTCCTACCATCAGAAGGTGTCCAGCGTGGGAGACTGAGCCAGTTTGCCCAAAGCAGCACAAGGGGAGCAGCAAAATGGAAAGCTTTGGCCCTTTGATTCTAATCTGATTTACCCTGATTTACACTAGAGTAGTTCCATTGAAGACAATGGAGTTACATCAGTGTAAAAAGTGATGTAAGATTGTTTAGAATCAGCCCTAAAACATTGCCTTCTGGCAAAGTTATAAATTACAATAGTACAGATCATGCAGTCAGATCAAAGGTATTATGCATAGACTGATGACACTGGAGTGCAAGGTGCATTGTATTGTGAAACTGGCATTTGCTTAATTTAATAAACAATCATATCTTTTCAACGTATATGAAATTACAACTTTCATTAAACATTTACAGTGTATATACATGGACTTGAAAAGAACAGGATTTTAATATTGTATTGGGACAAAATTGCTGCTCTGGGGGCCTATACAAATTAAATGTTAATCTGAGCCTTGGGATAATCTAATTATTGCTTCCTTTTGAAGTACAAGAAACAATATTTACTGACTAGATTATGAATCTTTAAAGGTACAACTAGCTTTGAAGATTAAACACCACATATGTTGTTAGTTAGTATAACCATGTTCAACCCTTTTTCCTTTGCATAAATCATAGGAGAATTTGGAACTTTCTATGAGATTTCATGTAGCAGTAGAATCTCACTAATTTGCTAATTAATGATTGAGACACCCATTGTGGCTCCTCAAACATTTTAAAACAGCAGGCAAATGGACAACATAGTAAAAGTATAAAGTGAGTTAGATCACCAAGTGTACACACCACACACATACTTTTTCATACAACGCACACTCACTCTGGTGTACACAAGAATCATTCATTCTGATACCCAGTGGATATTATGAGGCCAGATTGCTCCAGGGCAGACTGACTGTGTAGGACAACTTTGATGAGGCCTCTCACAGAATCTCCAACAGATCCCCTCTGATCTTCTGCAAAATGAGGTTGATCCTCAAAGCTCCAGCTCTTGGTGGTACTTAGATGGAGGCCAAAGTCATCAAAATGCAGATGTACTGACTGGTACTCACCTGCCTCCCGATTTGCCAGAATAGCCCATTTTTTTTGCAGACAAAAAGATTCACGGCATGGACAGGGCTCTGTAGAGAAGTCAGGAATCCTTAGAGATTGTTTAGTAGACTCCTGCTGAAAGGAATAATGTATTACTCCCTCCCCTTCTCATTTGTGAATCCTCTCCCCTGCAGAGGCAATGCCCTGGAGGAAGATGATTTCTCTTCCAATGTGTGTGTCCCCCAGGAACCACACAATTAAGCTCATCCTTTATTAAACTCAATCCATTCTGTGTCGATCCTCTTCCAGCATTTGATTAGAACAGATCTACAGTCAGCAGTTTAATTATCTGGTAAACCCAAAATGTTGAAAGTGCACTTTCTTTTTTGATTATTATTTATCTTTGCCTGTGTATTTCTGTGTCTGCTCGTTTGTAGTCTAAGTTTTAAAATACTTAATTTAATCAGAGATGGGCATGAGTGGTTGAAGTTTGGATTCAGGTGTGTAAATTACTTACCTTATAGTAAGTAGAGGTTTTTCAAAATGTTGTCTGTATTCCACTATGGGTGTAAGGATGTGCTCCATGTGCCTTGAGTCAGAGAATTCCTGAGAGCAATTTCTGTTGGTCCGTGCATGTGCCCTCACTCTCCTTGTCTCCAGCTGAGGAGATAGAGGGCAGGGATGACCACCTGCATCTCTGGTTCCTTCTCAACTTCTCTCCTTCTGTCAGGATCTGGGAATTGTGGTGGATCACAATCTCAACATTGTCAACAGTGTGATGCTGTTGCAAAAAAAGCAAAGCAATTTTAGGTTGCATTAACAGAGGCATAACATTCAAGTCACAGGAGGTGATAGTAGCATTCTATTTGGTGCTGGTTAGGTCTCAGGTGGAGTACTGAGTCTAATTTTGATCACCCATGCATAAAAAGGATGTGGAGAAACTGGAAAGGATCCAGAGGCAGTGACAAAGATGATCAAAGGGATGGTATGCAAGCCAGATGAGCAAAGGCCGAAGGAACTGAGTATGCATAATATGGAAAAGAGGAGATTAAGGGGAGTCATGATAGCAGTCTTTCAATACTTGAAAGGCTGCCATAACAAAGATGGAGAAAAAATGTTCTCCTTTGCCACAGAGGGTGGGACAAGAAGCAATGAGTTCAAACTACAGCATAGCAGATTTAGATTAAATCTCAGAAAAAACTTGCTAATTGTGAGAACAGTAGGACAATGGAACACACTGCCCAGGGAGGTTATGGAAGCTCCTTCATTGGAAGTTTTCAAAAGAAGACTGGATAGCCATCTGTCTTGGATAGTTTAAACTCAACAAATCCTGCATCTTGGCAGAGGCTTAGACTAGACGACCCTTTCAGTCCCTTCTAACCCTAAGCTTCTATGACTCTACCGTGAATCCAAGTATGATGAGCAACAGAGGGGAAGGAAAGAGGGTAATATAATACAGATAGGAATCACACATCTCAAAGAACCTCCAGTTACTATAAGATAAGTAACTTACTCTTCTTCAAGTGCTGGTCCCTATATGCATTCCACTCTGGGTGACTGACAAGCAGTACGCAAGTAGGAGGAGGGTGTGAGGATGCAGGCAGTAGAGCTGTTTGAAGAACCACTGTCCCAAAGGACATGTCAGCAGAGGAGTTCTGCACTATAGCATAATGTCTCATGAATGTGTAGATGGAACGTCATGTAGCTGCTTTGAAAATGTCTACTAGAGGTACTTTTTGAAGTGATGCCATTAATGTCGCTTGTGCTCTTGTAAAATCAGCCCTCACTCCATGATGAGGAGGAAGATGTGACAGTTGGTAGCACAGGCGCTGGCTTCCTCTGGGCCCCAGGGGTGCTCAACCCCCCTACTCCGCCCCAGGCCCCACTCTCTTCCCCAGGGCTGCAGCACCCACAGAGTCAGCACCTGTGTTTGGTAGCAGAGTAAGGTACAGGCCAAAATCCATTTGGCAATCATCTGAGAGGATATCTAATTTGATCGAGACTCATTCAGCTACCGCAAAAAACAGGCGGGGTGACTTTCTGATTGGCTTTATCTTTGCAGGTAAAAAAGTTGCATGTCAAGGGAATGATGGTTCCTCTCCTCTTCACATGCATGTGATTTGGGGAGAAAAATAGGTAAGTGGATTGACTGGTTCAGGTAAAACTTTGAAACTACTTTGGCCATAAACTTAGGATGTAAACATAATGAGACTTTGTCCTTATGTAACATGGTATGAGTCAGCTCTGCCATCAGTGCATCAAGCTCACCTGCTCTTCTGACTTAGATGATGGCCACAAGCAGTGCAGTGCAACCTTCATAAACAAGACAGACATGGAACATGTAGATAGTGGTTTGAAAGCAGGCTTAGTGAGTGCCAAAAGAACAAAGCTTGAGTCCATTGAGAAGTAGGTTTCCTTACTGGCAGAAAGGTTCTGATTTGGCCTTTCCAGAACGTGCTAGTCGGTGAGTGAGCGAAAATTGAGTATCCATGCGAAGGTGGGTGGTACACACTGATTGGTACCAGCCCTTCTGAGAGAGAGAAGATAGTCCAAAATAAGGGGAATATCTGCTGACTCTGGGGATATGAGTTTTTGTTGTGCCCGGATGGAGAAATGTTTCCACTTGGTTAAGTAGCTTTTCCTGGTGGAATCTTTTCTGCTATTAATAAGGATGTTTTGTATGGCTTCAGCACAGGGCTGGCCTTAGGGAAAATGGCACCCTGTGCAAACTTGCATTTTGGCACCCCAGGCCCTTAGAGAAGACAGGAGCTGAAGCATTAACAAAGTCAACTTGTAGGCTTCTTGATGTCTTCAGGCAACAAGAAGCCAGTCATTACAATAGGGGAAGACAGTGAAGTCACCACATCTAATATGGGCTGCTAATACCAGGAAGACCTTGCTAAAGACCCTGCGGCAGTGGTGGGCAACCTACGGCCCACACGTGACCCATCAGGGTAATCTGCTGGCACGCTGCCAGTTTGTTTATATTTGTTCCATTCCTGGCCAATGAGAGCTGCGGGAAGTGGCAGCCAGCATGTCCTTGCAGCCCGCTCTGCTTCCCGCAGCTCCCATTGGCTGGAAACAGCGAACCAAGGCTACTGGGAGCTGCGAGCAGCCATGCAAATGTAAACAAAATGTCTGGCAGCCCGCTAGCAGATTACCCTGATGGGCCGCATGTGGCCCACCACTACCCTACAGGCAGTTGCAGGGCCAAATGGGAGCACTCTGTATTGAAAATGATTAGGTGCACCAGGAATCTGAAAAAACATCTGTGAGCAGGGTAAATGTCCATGTGAAAGTACATGTAAACCACATGTTCTTTTCCTGGGATGGGATTATAGATGCCAGAGTGACCATGCAAAATTTCAGCTTGTGAATAAAGCAGTTGAGATGGTGGAGATCAAGGATGGGTCTCCAGCCACCTTTCTGTTTGGGTACTCAAAAGCATGTTAAGTATTGGTACTGAAGATTTCCCACTCTATTGCTCGTTGCAATGGGAAGGATTCTACTTCTTATTTGAGACTCTCTTTATGAGAATGGCCTCTGAAAAGGGACAAGATGGAGTTTTTGGAGGGGGCAGGGAAATTAGTTCAACAGCAGAGCTGGAATGGATGATGTCTAATATCCACTTGTTCACTGTAATGCACTCCAGCTGTGCAAATAAAAGTGCTAGATGACCTCAAAGGATACATAGGAATGGAATGGTTCATTGTTGGTGAGTTGCAGCTCTCAAATGCCCATCACAATATCTTTTAGTAGGAGGTTGGGATACAGATGATGGTATGGCTTTAGAAGATGCAAGGAAACAGGATTTTTGGAACCCTTTGCCTCTTATGGGATGGCTCGTAAGGTTGCTGATGGTAAAATTGTTGAGTCATTGGCCTAGGCTGGTAGGGTTGCCTGTGGAATTTTCTCTTCACAGCAGGTGTATTGTGATGCTTTTGGGGTTCACCCAGACCAGTAAGGGGTTCTGTCACCACCTGCCCTATAACCTTGGGTGGCTTCTGGCTGTGCAGTTTTGGCTCAGAGCCCTGACACCAACAGCCTGCCCACCTCACAAAGGTCTCACCCCGAGCTTCCACCAGCCCAATTACTCCTTTCAGGGTGACCCAAACAACCCATCTCATTGTGAGTCTCATTCCCAAACTTTATCCCCGGGGTGTCCAGTCCCTGTTACTGGAGACTCACACAGGTAATGCCAAGTTTGCTACCTCCAAAGAATGAGCAGGGGGGTGGGGGCTCTACCAGAAGAGGCGGGGCCTTTAAATCCTGAGCCCTTTAAATCTCAATTAAAGGGCCCAGGACTCCAGCTGAGAGCCCCAAACCCTTTAAATCACCGCCGAAGCTACCAGCTGCAGAGGCGGCTGGGAGTTCCGGGGCTCGATGGTGATTTAAAGGGCCCAGGGCTCTGGTCACCATTACCACAGTGGAGCCACGGGCCCTTTAAGTCATCATCAGAGCCCCCAGCTGCTGCCGCTACCCACAGCAGCCAGAGCCCCGGGCCCTTTAAATTGCCCTGATCCCCACTGCTGGAGCCCTTGGGGTAGCGTTGGCAGCCGGAGGCTCCAGCAGTGATTTACAGGTCCTGGGGCTCCTGGCCACCACTACGACAGCAGAGCCCCAGACCCTTTAAATCGCTGATGGAGCCCCAGGGACTCCCAGCTGCTGCTGCTACCTCAGGGCTCTGGCAAAGATTTAAAGGGCTCAGGGCTCCGCTGCAGTGGCTAGATAGCTGTGTGGGCTGGACCCGGGATGACCTACAGAAATCCTAGGGAGGCAAGTGAAGAAATGAGTTTTGGGGAGGTTCTACAGCTATGGCCTTGTGAATATGGACTCATGAATGTTGAAATCTCCCAGGGCAAGAAGCCTGGGGTATTTCGCCACCAACTAGGTATCAGTGAGGTCCTTTCTGAACCATTTAGTCGTTCTTGGTCTTTAAATGAGCCTCAAGTCTGTTAGCTTAGGATCTGTTCCTTATTGCTAGATAAATTAATTCAAATGAACTTGTTTTATATTCAATGCTTTGCCTCCAAGGCATAATAGAATATACAGTGGTACAGAGCAAGGAGCTGTCCCAGTTGGTCACATCTGAGCAGTAAGAAAACAGTAAAAGTTTGTATCAGAGAGAACTTAGGGATGGAGCCAGTGTGGTTTCGCACAGGCCTGCAAATATCACGACTGCTTGTCCAGTAGCCTTTACTTGCTTACTACACAAAACCAGCTTGCAGCCATTACCATTCCATGGCTTGATTGTTGTTGAGAGAGGATGTATCCTTTTTAGAGAGGAGCTTAATATGTAATTATCCTCATTACAGTTTAGCCAGATAATTGTTATATCTTCAGTGCTTTTCCATGTGGCTATTTACTGAGGATTAGTGAATTAATAAATTAGGCTTGGGAAGCAAGGTGAAATTAGGACTATGATTTAAAAAGAAAAAGGTTAGTAGTTTGTCCATGAGACATCCAAACTCCTCATCCCTCACCTGAGAATTAATGTAATAATATCACATAATGTGCTGTCATGCTTCCATATATAAAATAAGGAAATTGTATGGTTCAGTGAGAACAGTAAAGAGCTGGGACCCAGGAAGACCCTGGATTGAAATTTTATCCAAGCATCATAAGATCTCAAGGAAGTCTCTTGCCCTCCTGATTTCTCAGTCAATCCATGTGGAAAACTCTCTCAACATAACACAACAATTATATAAGGAACACCTTTCCTTGCCATTAAAAAAATACAAGTACTAAAGGTGTATATTCACTATCGCATGTGCTCTCTCTCTGTCTTTTTCTGACTGAATAACTAGATGACTGTAAGTGCTGGCAAGTGTTACAGTACATTACTACAGAATTTACACCAGCTTGATGAAATGCAGCGCAAAATCTTGCTCAATTTTGCACGTTAAGGGCTGGTACATAAATTCATGCAGCCCCAGGGGCAGCAGGCAAGGGAAAATATTGCCATTTTTGTGTGTCAAATCTCATAAGAGATTTTAAAAATCACCTCAGTAAATAAGTTCTGCTCTCTGCTGAGAAATCAAAACTTTTTATTGAATTTAGTCACATTCCTGGAAAACGGTTTGGCCTAATCATTTAAAAAATGCAATCTCTGTGCACAGGCAAATGCTATGATGTGGCTCTAGAGACATTAATAGGTGGCTAGAGATTTTTATTTTATTTTATGCTATAAACGACAAAAAGATAACGTATTTAGTATGCTCCAGCCCAGCCTTGCCAGGTACCAAATGCCCAAAGATTGTATGCTCAGCACCTTGTAAGACTGAGCCCTTCATGAAGGTCATTCGACCATAACCAAGCTGTTTATAAGTATTGTTAGCACTTGCAGCTTTGCTGACAAGCTTAGTCTTGCCTTAAAAACTAACAAACTTTACCAAGCTGTTTATATGACATTTTTGCTTTGAATCACATAATCACATCAAACTAAAGGCACCAGGCATGGTCCAGGGATTAATGTGAAGAAACTCCCCCTTTATTAAATGACTGTGGAACATTTTAATATTTTTTTCAAAGAGCAGAGAGAAAACAGAACCCCATCAGTGTGGGTGCCTCTCAATAAGATGAATATTGAAATGTATTACCAAAGCCAATGCTGAGGAGCCAAAGATAAGCTGCTCTGGAAGTCATGGTAGGGACAGGAATGCGCGGCACCTGCAAAATAAACCTGCTGCTAAATGGCATAATAACAAGCAGGGTGATTTGTACTATTAAACAGCAGCAGAAGGTCAGAGAGAAAGTGGAACTAGTTCTTTGAAATATATTTTTCTACTGCATATAAAAATGAGAAACGGACAAGGGAGCATTAATATTCTCCTGACAATGCATGGAAAATGTGTCTACTGAGGTGGCTATTGAAAAGGCGCAGTGCTGTTTCGGGGAGGCGATTTCATTGTTATTAGCCTGAGCTAGCTGATTTTCATTAGTTTTTAAAAGCTCATGTTTTAGTTCAGCTAAATATTAGAAATGTCTAAATAATGGCAGGAGTTCAGGTTGCACACTAGGTCTCGTTTTAAAGACCACCTGCCTATGGCATACTGGCCTATTTTTTAAATACTTTCTTCATTTCAAATACCTAAATCCAGACGCCACCTGTTTCCTGCCTTTGCCTTCTTCAGTCTAATAAGTTTTATTGTAAACACAGGTGAGCGAAAGACATTGCTTGATGTTAGGGTGTTTGAGGAATTTCAACAAGCACAAACCAGCTACTTCTGGAGCTTTCCAGTCTCCTCAATTAACTCGATGAGACAAGTAAAATCTTTCCCCCTTGAAGATACTGTTTGTAAAAATTACCATACTGAATTTTGAATTGTGGCCCATCTAGTCCAATAGTTTGTCTTTGGACTTTTAGCACACCCCCAAAACAGATATATGGGCAGATTCTCAGCTTCTGTGAGTGGAGCTACATCAATTAATATCAGCCGTGGAGCTGGCCCAATGAGTTTGGGGAATAAGCCTCTTGTTTGCTTAAGTCTAAGTGAGAGTCAATTACCCATTCTGCTAGCCCAATGACGTCAAGCTTGAAAAAGGCCACCTTTGGACTATTCCTAATCCCACTCACTGGAAGTACAGTTTACAACAATAGGAAGTAAGCAAGTCATTGCAATGAGGGTGCAGGCATTATGTTCAGAAGACTGGCCTGCTGTCAGCAGGCAGGTAGAATAGAAATCTGCTATAAAGCTATCAACTCCTTGGTAGAGGTTTGTGACTATCTAAGGCAGTATTTCCCAAATGGTGGATTGTGGGTCACAGGAAGGTTCTGGAGAGGTTGCGGGGCTGGTGCGGAGGGTGGATTGGAGAACAAACCCAACCCATAGTGGCAGTTCCTGTCCCATGGGGCTGGACCCTGCTCTGGGCATTGTGACCTTGCAACCATGGTCACACAATCACTCAGCATTGTGACCCCGTGCACCAGGTCACAACACCTGGAACAGGGAGCCAAGCCCAGCCCCGTGGGACAGGAGCTGCTGCTGTGGAATCAGTATCCCACGCCAGCTCCCACCACTCCCACACCGGCCTAGGATAGAGGGTGGTGCTGCAGGTGATCAAAGCTGGAGGAGAAGGATGCGGGCCTGTGACCCTCCCCACCACCCCTGGCCCCTGGTTGGACTGTAAAAAAAACAAAACAAAACAAAACAAAGTATGGTTGGTGGGTTGCTTACTAAAAAGTTTGGAACCACTGATCTAAGGCCTATGTGAAATGTGAATCAGTTTAATCTACCAGTTTAGGTTAGTCTGGTGTAATTCATTTGGAGTTCAGTCACTGCTGTGTTTGACAGTAGCAGAGTACAAATACAAGGCCAGACAGCACACATTTTAAAAGGAGGTTTTTTAACTCTGTTCAGAGTGTGAGAACGTCATGAAAGTTAAAACCTTCTAGAGAGGTACAGAATATTTATTAAATCCAACAGAAGTATACAAATATTTTTGAAGAACAAAAGCCAAGAACAGGTCCTGGTTTATTATTCTCTAACATACTGAGTGAAAGCAGAAAGGTGACTTCCTCCTTTATGGAAAAGCAGTGAATTCTCAATGGGATTCCGTTATACTAAAGACACTACATGTTCTTCTCTTCTTTTCCCTCCCTGTGGGAAAGCTTCATTTGGTGAATTTTAATGCTAATGTAAGTAAGGGCACTTTCTGTAACCAGGCATAGTTATACCACAATACATCACCAAACTGACCTGCAGCACCTGTGCACAGAAATCATGCCCAAATGTGGACTGATTGTTGTGAACAGACCTCTGCTAAGGTCTACTTTGAGACCCCCAAAGAAAGCCTCCTTTGTGAGGTGAGCCAAACCATGTGTGAAGCTGCAAGGCTAGTAACTCAGAAACCCAGCTAGTCCTTCAAGCAGAGTACATTTTTATGAACATGACAGCCCGCCAGGCTCACTCTTCCATCTTCCCCTATCACATCACTAGTGTTAAAAAGTTACTGATTCATACTATGAAAGCTCACACAGCAGGCACTTATCTCTAAACACGGAAACCTGCATTTTTAAACTCAAGAGAAAAGCAACACCAATCTTTGCAGTTCCTATCAACAGTCTTATGGTGGTGTCTTCACGACAGTTCTAAACATCCCTACCTTTGAGTTTGTCCTTCTTTCTGTTGCTCCTTGTGAAGCATTGGAAACCATGTGTCATAAATTAACGATTACAAAAAAATGCTTTTAAAAAAATAACTTGTTATATTTATGATGGGGAAAATCTTGCACTGAATATTAAATACTATTCTTAGAGCCTTTTGGTCATCAAGGGAGCAACTGCGTACAGTTAGAAAAGCAAAATACAATTTCATCCCAAAGTGCTACTGGTATTAGAAAATGCGCGATCAGAGGTAAACAATATTTTCTTCAACTCTCGCTCTGTTTTCTGCATCCTGCGAGCTGTGAGACTGCGGGTTCACCAGCAAAACATCAGCAAGTGGCTGGGCCTGGATGCAGCCGGGATTCAGATTGTGCGTTCTTGGACACCGGATCTGGGATGCAGTTAAATCTGTAATACATACAGAGGACATGGTACAATAAACAGCTGATTCAGACTCATAACTGACAGACAAAATTCTTACTTTGTGATTGGCAATTTGTTAAACCACCACTGTGTATGTACAGTAATTGTGCATAAAGAAAAACTGTTACTATAGGAATGCACCCTACAGTGAAGCACAACGTAGTCACAGCCCAGTGAAATCAATGGATATCTTTCCATTGCTTTCCAAGGGCTTGGGCTGATGGCATTGTTTTTTAACCATGGTACTAAAAACATAAGCAACTGTATTGATAAAAGAAGTTCTTGTCTATCCTGTAGTTATTCTGTGTGCACTTATGAATGGCAGAAATACTGTAAGAGAAGGGTTTGAAAGGCAGCATACAGTACATAATACATGTTCTGTTTGCCCTTGTTAGTGAGCCCACCCCTTTCGTAAAGGTATTACACTGTCACACAGCACATAATGGGATGTATTTTCAGCCAGGCTGAGACTTTATTTGTGGGTGCATTTGTGTGCTTGCAGATAAATTACATAAGAATGGCCAGACTGGGTCAGACCAATGGTCCTGTCTTCCAATTGTGGCCGCTGCCAGATGCTTCAGAGTGAATAAACAGAAAAGGGCAGATATCAAGTGAGCCATCCCCTGTCGTCCACTCCCAGATGCTAGTAGTCAGAGGTTTAGGGACACGCAGAGCATGGGGTGTTGTCCCTGATCATCTTGGCTAATAGCTATTGATGAACCTCCAGAGGGTGACTGTGCATTGTGTTAAGAAATACTTTTTTGTTTTAAAGAAGTTTGTTTTAAACTCATCTCAATTGATTAGACTCTTCCTGTTGGTATGCATACTTCCACCTTTTCATGTTCTCTGTATGTATAAATATCTCCTGTCTGTGTGTTCCATTCTATGCATCCGAAGAAGTGAGCTGTAGCTCACGAAAGCTCATGCTGAAATAAATTTGTTAGTCTCTAAGGTGCCACAAGTACTCTTGTTCTTTTTGCGGATACAAACTAACACGGCTGCTACTCTGAAACCTGTTTTAAACCTGTTGCCTATTAATTTCATTGGGCGACCCCTGTTTCTTGTGTTATGTGAAAGGGTAAATAACACTTTCTTATCCACTTTCTCCGCACCAGTCATGATTTTATAACCTCTGTCATATTCCCCTTTCACCCATCATCTCTTTTCCAAGCTGAACAGTCCCAGTCTTTTTTTTTATCACTCCTCATATGGAAGCTGTTCCATACCCTTAATCATTTTTGTTGCCTTTTTCTGTATTTTTTTTTCCAATTCCAATATCTCTTTTTTGAGGTGGGGTGACCAGAACTGCATGCAGTATTTGAGGTATGGCCATACCATGGATTTATATAATGGCATTATGATAGTTTCTGTCTTATCTATACCTTTCCTAATGGTTCCTAATATTCTGTTAGATTTTTTGACTGCCACTGCTCACTGAGGGGATGTTTTCAGAGAACTATCGATGATGACGCCAAGATCTCTTTCTTTAGTGGTAACAGCTAATTTACACCCCATCATTTTCTATGTATAGTTGGAATGTTTTCCAATGTGCAATACTTTGCATTTATCAACACTGAATTTCATCTGCCATTTTGCTGCCCAGTCATCCAGTTTTGTGAGATCTGTTTGTAACTCTTCACAGTCTGCTTTGGACTTAACTATCCTGAATAATTTTGCATTGTCCGCAAACTTTGCCACCTCACTGTTTACCCCTTTTTCCAGCTCATTCATGAATATGTTGAATAGCACTGATCCCAGCACAGATCCTTAGGGGACCCCGCTGTTTACCTCTCACCATTGTGAAAACTGACCATTTATTCCTATCCTTTGTTTCCTGCATGTTAACCAGTTATTGACCCATGAGAGGACTTTTCCTCTTATCCCACGACTCCTTACTTTGCTTAAGAGCCTTTGGTGAGGGATCTTGTCCAAGCACTGAAACTCTAATTGTGGGAGTAAATCTTAGCAGTTACAAGTCTATCTGATTTGTACTTGCAAACTGCAGTTAGATACATAGCGAGGCTTGGAAGGATTAGATGTAATCAGTAAATGTTGGTAAACATCAATTACACGTACACACAAATGGACAAAAATAGTTCTATTGAAAATTTACACAAAGACAAATTTAAGAAAAACACTGCTTGAGAACTTATTAGAATTTGATTTAAGGATATTTACTTTGTATATTTTCACGTGATCTTGACAATTTGTGTTTCAATAGTTATAAAACTTTTTGTATCTCAACATAATTGTCTGACCCTCCCCATAATTTCCCACAACTGTGAAAATTTAAATCAGTACAAGTCTAAGAAAACAGTGATATCCATCAAAATTATTAAAAAATAAACATTCTGCCAAGTCTAGTTATAACTATTTCGATTTCACAGTTCAGCCACGGACTTCCAGTGTGATATAAGACAAGTTAATTTACCTTGTGTCTCTGTTCTGTGTGTGTAAAATGAAGTCCAAGTATACTTGTCATAAACAGATGTTAGTTATATACTTAGGGGTATATGTAAAGGTGCATGTGTTGTATTAATCTGTTTATTTTAAAGTTCTAGAAGGAAATCGCCGCCAGTGAGCTTCCCCACTGTCTGCAATTTGGGGGGCGTGTCATAAACAGATAGCTAAGGGTTAATGTCTCTTCCACCTGAAGCACCTGACCAGAGGACCAATCAGGAAACCGGATATTTTCAACTTTGAGTGGAGGGAAGTTTGTGTCTGAGTCTTTTGTCTTTGTCTGCCTGCCTGCTTTCTCTGAGCTTTGGAGAAGTAGTTCTACTTTCTAATCTTCTGTTTCTAAGTGTAAGGACAAAGAGATCAGATAGTAAGTTATATGGTTTCTTTTCTTTGGTATTTGCATGAATATAAGTGCTGGAGTGCTTTGATTTGTCTTCTTTTTGAATAAGGCTGTTTATTCAATATTCTTTTAAGCAATTAACCCTGTGTTGTATCATCTTAATACAGAGAGCACATTTGTATGTATTTTTCTTTCTTTTTATATAAAGCTTTCTTTTAAGACCTGTTGAAGTTTTCTTTACTTCAGGGAAATTGAGTCTGTACTCACCAGGGAATTGGTGGGAGGAAGAAATCGGGGAGATCTGTGTGTTGGATTGCTAGCCTAATTTTGCATTCCCTCTGGGGGAATAGGAAAGTACTTTTTGTTTCCAGGATTGGGAACAGAGAGGGGGGAGTCTCTGTGTAGTTTCACAGAGCTTGTGTCTGTGTATCTCTCCAGGAGCACCTGGAGGGGGGAAGGGGAAAAGGATTATTTCCCTTTGTTGTGAGACTCAAGGGATTTGGGTCTTGGGGTCCCCAGGGAAGGTTTTTCAGGGGGACCAGAGTGCCCCAAAACACTCTAATTTTTTGGGTGGTGGCAGCAAGTACCAGGTCCAAGCTGGTAACTAAGCTTGGAGGTTTTCATACTAACCCCCATATTTTGGACGCTAAGGTCCAAATCTGGGACTAAGGTTATGATAATACTACATTGTGCAGTGGACTCGGATTAATTTTAGAGGCTTACTGGTTTAACAATGACATCTACATATTTCAGCAAAGTGATTCTGCAGTTCACATCTTCAGTGTAACTGCCTGTGATGCAAAGACACTTCAATCCACGTTTACTTTCTAAACCAATTGTTACAATAGTGATACTGTGTTTTAAATGTGTCATTGTGATGGATAAGATATTTGGTTAAACTAAACTTTCTAGATTAACTCATGTTCTTCTATTTTGCTAAATAGCATAGCAGTAAAATGATACATCTTCCAAAGGAAACTACATCCTCTGATATGCACCCTTCATCACAAGGAGAAGGCATCATTGCACAGAGGACTCAGCTCAGGGTATTGGCATAAGCAAGTCTTGAGTCCTGATCCTGGCTGTGCCAGTGACTTTAATTATTACTCTGGACTAGTTGCTTCCCTCTCTTCCTCAATTAACCCCATCTGGAAAACTGAGAACACATTTTGAATCTCTGATCACAAATGGTTCAGTTTGTACAATGAGAGGCAAGCATTAAAATTTACAGCAGATGGAAACACTTCTGACCAGGACCGGCTCTAGCAATTTCGCTGCCCCAAGCATGGTGGCATGCCACGAGGGGCGCTCTGCCACTCGCCAGTCCCGCGGCTCTGGTGGACCTCCCGCAGGCGTTTCTGAGGATGGTCAGCTGGTCCTGCGGCTCTGGTGGACCTGCTGCAGGCGTTTCTGCGGAGGGTCCGATGGTCCCGCGGCTCCGGTGGACCTGCCGCAGGCGTGTCTGCAGGAGGTCCACCGGAGCCGCGGGACCAGCGGACCGTCCGCAGCCACACCTGCGGCAGCTCCACCGGAGCCGCCTGCCGCCCTCCCAGCAACCGGCAGAGGGCCCTCTGTGGCGTGCCGCCCCAAGCACGCACTTGGCGTGCTGTGGCCTAGAGCTGGCCCTGCTTCTGACTCCATCACTATTGAAAGAAATTATTTATGGAATTCTGCTCATAGACTCAGACTTTAAGGCAAGGAGGGACCATTGCAATCATCTAGTCTGACCTCCAACACATTGCAGGCCACAGAACCTCACCCACCCACTCCTGTAATAGACCCCTAACCTCTGAGTTACTGAAGTCCTCAAATCATGGTTTAAAGACTTCAAGTTCAGAGAATTCACTATGTACACTAGTTTAAACCTGCAAGTGATCCCATGCTGCAGAGGAAGGTGACCTCTGTGATGTTACAATGCTATGCCAAAGGCCCACAGTTTGTGGTCTAAAGCGTGAGGCAGGGGGAGAGGGAACATGAGAACTGTGAAGGACCAAGTAGATTAAGCCAGTTAGGAGTAGCCATTGCTTTATTATGGAATTCTTTAAAAATAGCTCTTTCAAAGTTCAGGGAAGCATGAGTCTCAGATAGGGGAAGTTTCAGCCACTATGAGGGTGACAAGTATTTTTTGGCCTATAAATGCTCTGTGTAAGCTGACAGATGAGGAAAGTGCCATTCTTGGCTGCCATTTGGATAGGCCGGAACACAGGCCTTGCCTAATAAAAGCACAATATGTCCCAAAGATGACATAATCAGTCTAGGATTGGAGAGGGTGCCTGCTGTCTCAATGCTTTAGTGCCATGAGACCTTTCCAGAGAGCAGCTGGTACCACAATAGGCATCAGTATGCCATGATGACAGCAATTGCTCGGGGAAGAATGAAGGAACTACTCCAGAACAGCAAATAAGTATCTCAGGTGTAGGAACAGTTGAACAAATGGGGCCTGCTGTACGTTTACAATTATGCCACCCTGCTCTCTTGTTATGCATAGTAGTGACAGCTGAAAAGAACAGTGCTTTCTGAGGCTCTTCATACAGTATCCACACTGGGACAGAGTTCCTTTACAAAAAGGAACAAACTGTAATAGTCAAGTGCTACAGTGGATACTGCTAGAAATAAATAGTCAAGTATTATTCTCTAGTATTGATATGCATTGGAGGTAAGAAGCTGCTGCAGATTATGGGTAAAAGTACAGGACAGCTATCTGTGTGAGCTTCTTTTGGTGGGTACCATCTTACTCCCCTGCCTAGACCAGACACAAAATCAGTTTCATAATCTTCCTTGTGTGTGTCTGTTACATTTAGGATTAAGCAATACATTTTTTGCTGATTTTCCACTCCCTACCCCCAACTTTTGAAGCAAATTTCCAAATTTTAGGTGACCGCTCTACCACGGTCACTGAGGCTTAGCTCCAACACAGACCTCTTTTGCAGAACATGGTTTAAACCAGAGCACTTCTTGTGAGGTACTGAGCACCATCAGCTCCCACTGATTTTTACTCAGCCCCTCACAAGATGTGATAAGCACCTGGCTGCACCAGCCCCTTCATGATTCAGTTATTTCTCACTGACATCGTTAATATTCTTGCCTATAACCATGTTGTGCTGAACAGGATGTTACTTCCCCAGTGACTCTAACCCTGGCAAAAGCAGATGTTGTTGGAAAGGTAGGAGACGTGGCAGCCAACCTGAACTGAGGGCCAGATTCTCGGTCCCAATTTCAGCAGCATGAAACAAATGGAAAGTTGCCCTGGAGGAGCAGCTGAGGGTTCCTCCTGACAAAGGGGAGCCCCCAGGCAGATTAGTCCCAGTACTGGCCTCAAAACATCCTGTAGCTTCTCAGATATTAAACAAAATATATCATTACAATCTAACTGTTTAACTAACTCTTATTTAGACACACAAGGTCAAATCTTCAGCTGTGCCATGTTTCTTCTAGGCAGGGCTAAGGAGAGCAGGGGAGAGTTGGTTGGTCAGACTCTACTCCAACTACTCTACCCCAGAGGGCACGTCGAAGGCAGGAAAGGGTAGGAACTGGGTGACTTTGAGTAGCCCTAGACTGCTGTATGCTACTCTGCAGGCTGCTTCAGCCCAGGCCAGACCAGTATAAATGCAGTGGAAAAATGGCTTCAAACCACCCTTCTCTCTCAGCTGAGGATCTGGCCCTGTATGTTGAAATTAGAGTTACTGAAACCATTCAATGACAATTTATGTCAAAAGGAGCCGGAGGCTGTTCCAATAGCTGGTGAGCTCTAAAGTCCACAAGCAATTGAGACACAGAAACACATAGGCAGTTTCAGTATTAAAAATGAATCAAATACTGTTTAAATGTAAATGAGAGCAGATATTAGCCAGCTGGCTAAAGTGTATGTAAATGAACTGTGCAAGGAACATTTTACTCATAAGGATGTAGTTTCTGTACAGCCAAACTGGAACGACAGAGGGCAAGTATAAGCAGGTTCCACTCCCATGGAAGTCTGAGCCAAAAGCTGACATCATATAAAATGTGGTTTAATTTAGGTGTAAAGTGATCAGAAAATGGGTGCAAATGACAAAGCAATGGAACATGCACCAATCGAGGATGCAGCACATGTGCAAAACTAACATAACCGACACCTCAAGGGACTGGCATGGTGATGCAGCAGGGAAAACGACTAACAGGACGGTGTAAGACAAACCGACTCCCCACCTTCAGTCCAGTGTCATGCTGTATTGATTAAATACCACAAATGGTCTCCCTGACCACCACTCTGCCCTGGAAACAGTGCTCTTCAGGTCAGCCTCAGGTGCTCAAACACCATAATGAGCAGACAGGAAGGACAGACAGACAGGGTGTCAGGGAATTAGGGAGCAATCCTACCACAAAACGTGTGTATATAACAGAAAATCCCCTACAGCTCCCTCCTGCTCTGACCCAGATTCCTTCTCTCCTCTCAGGCCCCCTTAGGGTCCATATGCAGTGGCTTCCCCATGGAGTAGGCATAGAATTCCTTTGCCCCAATCCACCAATCTCGACTGTTGTCATGTTCTGTGCAGAACCAGTTTAACACACTGAATGGGATTACTGTGATGTTTACAGCCACCCAGTGTACATTTCAGCTACTTTTTGCATCAAATACTTTTTAAAAACCAGTAACTCCTCCATTTTTTCCTTTACAACTAAACAACTTCTGTACCACACACCTGGTTTTAGCCCACATTCATCTGGACTGACAGCTGACATGTCAAGTTCAGCCCAAAGCTAACTGAAATGGTAGAGGTACTGTATTTAACCCCGAAAGTAGCATTCTTACATAATGGAAAACATTGGCAGAAGCCTAAAGTATTGATTGAGCCTGGGACTTTAAAAGGCAGGAGTTAGGCATCCACCAGCCATTTAAATTCAATGGGAATTGAGTGCCTAAGTCCCTTAGGCTCCTTTGAAAATTCCAGCCTACATTGCTACTGCACCTGTCTGTATTTCTGCCCACCACCATACTATCTGAGTGCCTTGCATATGAAATCAATAGCCAATAGCCAAGTCTCTAGTGGGATTCATGAAGTCTCTGGCTCTTCTCTCTTTTTGGGGTGCAGACTCTACTTGAGGGATGTTTGGATTTTTATTACATGCAAAGTATTTTACCAGTATTAAATCGATTTTATATGTTAGGAGTTTGGTTGTGGCTGTGAACAACCAGCCATAGGAGAGGACAGGATAAAGTATGCTACCCCACTGGGGTAACAGGAGGCAATGAAATGAAAGCTGGAGTGCAGGGGGAGCACTGCCACTGTGCCACTCTTTGAAAGAATTTGGATGTGCCCCCCTACCTGTGTGTAGCCATTTCTGCTGCCTGAGGGGTGGATTGGTGCCATGGCTCCTCTCCTTCCCCTTTTGGAGTTACTGGGTGCCAATGCAAGTGCTAGATGCAGAGTCTCTGCACTCAGGCAAGTGCCTCTGGCCCCCACCCTGCCCAGAAGGGGGAAGGCTTCTTGCACCCAACTCCCCCTCTCCACGGAGGGCTGGGCACCAGCAGGCCTTTGGTCTCAGAGGGTCTGGCATTACTTCAACTATCCCTCCATGAAAGGCTTCACACTGGAAACTGGAAGTGTTATGAACCTCTCTCACACACCCAGAAAAATTCTGACCCTCATACCACTGAGGAAAGAGGAGCCTAATCCATTTCTTAACCAGCTGAATAAGACTGAAAATCGACGGCGGAATTTTAATGCTGCCTTTTACTTTTAACCAGAAGAGAAAGCAGCTGCTACATTTCTAAGGCAAATAAGCATCCTCTTGCTTGAGATAACTTTTCACAAAAAGCAGATGAGCAATTAGATCAAAACAGACCGAGGGTTAATTAGCCCTGTCAGTCTTTTGAATATTTTGTTGTTAGTAGATTTAAAACAAAGGAATCTGAGTTCTGGTTCTATGACATTAAAGGTCTGTGACAGCATAATCTTTTTTTCTGTCTCTGCCTTCAATTGTTGATCACGGTAAAATTACTGGAATGTCACAGGGCTATATATGCCTATTATCTGTGCAATTATTAGTTCAAACAAAGCAGCATGGATTTTGTTTTAGCCTCTCAATTGTTTAGAAAGGTTCAGTTAAGAGCCTTTGGACCAAGTCCATGGCTAGCTTAAATGGGTGCAACTCCATGTTGATGACCTATGGAGTGGGGTCATTAAAAACAGTTTTGCAAAGATTCTCAGATACCATTGTTGTCAACCAGGTTCGAGTCTTGGGCCTTCAGCATCAGATACACAGGTCTCTTCGCCACTTGAGCTGAAGGCTATTATTCTATTAGGTAGATGTGTCAACAATTGTGCTGGCTTTAAAAAGTGCACAGCTTTTAAAACACGTTCTTTCTACAGTATTTCCATTGGACACTAACAGCGGAGATTTAAAAACAGGTTTTACTTGAAATCACACCCTTCTACACATTAAATGCCTATAGTCTCACCTCAGTGTGGAGCACTGCCTACGAGCTGTCAGATATTGCTTAATATTGATTTAATTAGGTGTGAATTCTCTACTAAATTGTCTATGTGGTAAGCTTTGAACCCTTAGATGGCTAATCACACACACACACACACACACACACACACACACACGGTCCAATGGATAGTCTGTGAATAATGAACATATTTTATTGACCTACTTCTTTTCCAGCTCATTAAACACAGCTGCACCCAAATGATCAAGAGAAAATAATCATAAAACCTTAGAACACTTTTTTATACAAAAGAATCACAAAGAATGTTACCAGCTGTATGTATAGGGATCATTTCACCCATCACAGTAGTCAACCTGTGCCAGCACACTACACAAACATCAGCTTTAGAAAGAAAGTAAAGAATATTTTATCCAACTGATAAAACTGGGGAAACACAGGTAGATACCACACGTAATGTAAACACTGGAGCTGGAACTTAGCCAGGATACTGAAGTTCAAACAAATTACAGTAGGTAGCTAAAGCTTCAGATTGAGCTGTCACTGGAGAAACAGAAATCCGTAACAAACCACACCTTAAGATAGTGCTCCCCATACTTTTGAAAGCTGTATCCCCTTCAGGAAAAAACAAACCAATCGCATCTGCCCCCCACAACACTGCCACGTACTGTTAAAAGCCTACACTTCTTCATTTATACATCTTCTGCCACCTCAACTAACCCTTTGCACTCCATGATGGGTACAATGCTACTGTCGATGATCATAGTAAATCTCTCTCTCCTTTCCTACATATGTTAATGTACAGCTAAATCATTAACAATGCAGACATTTAAAGTATGATCATTGACACCTGAATTAGCACCTGTTGGAATGAAAGGGTCAATTCATCCCTCAAAACTATTGTTTCAGGCTCTCTGCAAACTCAGACAGACATCAATGCATTGGTTAAACTGATATTTTGTAGGCTTTTCTGCACTCATAAAAGACAGACACTTACTTAAAAATGAAAGCTGAGGTCCTAAAGAACTATAGACACCGTCCCCACCTCCAAAGTCGTCCTTCAACATGCCGCTCAAGGGCCGTGCCCCACCCTTTGACTAATACTGCCCTAATATAATACTAGGTCACAGATTCATTATCCATACAGAAGGAAGAGTGCCTTCTACAGAGGTACTATGCACACTTTTTACTTGGTGATTTCCTAAGCACTGACCAAGTTCAACCTTTTACCTTATGAAAGCTGACAAGACCAAAACCCAAGGTGATGTGAGTACAAAAGGCCTGAAAACAACGTGAAGAGCCATTTCAGTAGCTAAAATAATGCCAAGTGCTTGTTTTAAATTCATTACATACTTATCTTACCCTTTAATGGAAGAAGCTGCTGATTACTGTAGGAAAATCATGGGCATACTAAAAGTGGAAGCATGTGATCAAAGCCTCTTATCTGATGGTCAGAGTGAAAAAATGTTCATGCTCCACTGATATTAACAAACAAGGAAATGTTCCCTTTTTCTGGTCTGTGAGGGATCTCCTGACAGTCATCTGAATGTGGCCATTGCTGACTTTGCTTTGTCTTCTAATCAGCACTGGCAGGAAACATGCTGTGATGATTCCGCCTCCTGTGATCATTTACAAAAAATACTGCAAAAACTAAACCTTGGTATGTAATTTGTGTCACCTGCATCTCAGACACAGGAAGTTTAGGTGTGATTAAATACATTGAAATGGGCTCTTTTTAGACTGTTTGATAAACACACTGTGAATAAGTAACTGCTGTTGAAACAGTTTGCATAAAACCAAAGGGAATATTTTACATCAAGGCTAGCAAAAACACTTGCCAAATAAACTTGTGGCTTTCTCTCAACTCCTTTCAGGGAAGTGCTTCTCTTGAGCAAAAGGGACACCCTCAGACATTACTCTTCCTCCCTCCTTGACCTTCATTTTCCCCACTTGTCTCTTTTATCCATAACCCTGGCCTTACCCTTGAGTCTGAATTCATCAGCACTTCCTTCATCTCCCTTAACTATAAATCTATCACCACATCCTGCAGCAGTGCCCATGTACGATGCTGCTCCGATTTCACTTCTGCTGTAATCTGCAATTGTAATGTCACGTTCCCTTGCTTTACAAGCTACTGCTAGTCCCTTCTTTATGACCTTCCCAAATGCTAGCTCTCCAGACACCATCAGGTGACACTGCAGGCCACCTCCTCCCAGAATGTAAAAAGTGGTACCATATCAGTCACATTCTCAAACTACTGCAATGTCTCTCCAGTTATTTCCAGAGGCAGTCCAAAATTGCCTTCCATATTTTTATGCTTTTATGAAAATGCTGCAGCATATATTAAGACCAATTTCTCGCCTTGTCTGCTATGTATTATTGAATTCTGGAAATACATTCTTTACAGTTACTCTTTAAAGTGGGGTTGGGTTGGGTTTTTTTTTTTTGTTTTTTTTTTTTTGGAAGAAAAACTCTAAGCAAAATAAAATTGCACTGTAGAGTAGAACCTCACTTATTCTCATTAGCATTCACATTTGGAGGATCTGGCTGTGGAACAAACTTCCAGAGGAGATTAGATGAATCCAGTCTGGCCAACCTTTAGGTATGTCTACACTGGAGTTGGGAGGTGTAATTTCCAACTCAAGCAAACATACCTGTGCTAGCTCTGATCCCACTACCACACTAAAAATAGCAGTCTAGCCACAGTGATAGGAGTATTTGGCTAGCCACCTGAGTACTCACTTGGATGGAATTGTACTCAGGTGGCTAGTATGGGTATGTTTACTTGAACTGGAAATTACGCCTTCTAGCTCAAAGGTAGACATACCTTTAGAAAATTCTACAAAACCTTCTGATTTGCTAAAGTTTTTCTACCATAAACAGAACACTGACATCATCAACATCCCCTTGTCACTCACTACCACACCAAAACACCCTACCCAAAGAAGAGCTTTCTATAACCACATAAGGAAGGCAAGCCAGAGAATCCATAAAGTTTACTAAAAATTTCACTATAGCCAATATATTTTATGTGGAAAGCACTCAGATACTATGGTGATAGGTGGCAGTACAAGACAGACAGACAGACAGACAGACAATCTGCCCCAGATTTCTTAGCAAATATTAAGCAGATACTGTTGTGAGGTCTCATGTTACTAAGACTCCATTATTTTTCTATAATTTGCTACAAGGCATTTCCTGGAATATTATAAAGTACTGTCATAAATAATTAAAGCTAGATTGCATTTTTCAGAATAAGCAAGCTAGGTACATTTTGTGATTCAGTAGCCATGACTTTTATTGGGGGTATTTACATCCTCACTATTTTGCAAAATTTGATTATCTTCAAAGGGCTACTCTGGGCCATTAGAGTGTATTATTTATTCATATTGGTGCATTGCATCTATTCCAGGCTCTAAGTGCGTTACAAAATTTATATGAAACAGTTTTAATAATGTATTAAAACAAGGCACCCTACCAAGCCTACACCCATAGATCATACTGAATAAGAGAAACACAGCCTCCCCATCAGTTCTTCTTAACCTCAAACAGCAATCAGTAAAGTTCTATTGTATTGTGGCTCCCTTTCTTGAGAGACCACCTCTCTCCCCGGGACACAGCGTCACATGCGAAATCAGCAGACCCTCTCAAGTTTGAGCTCTTTTAACATGAAAAAGAGGGAGCTGAGGACTGAGTGGGTGGGGATCCTCCATGTTGGAACTTGCTCCCCTGTCCCACTCTCTGCTAATCTTCTGGGCATGCTACAAAGCCTGTCCTTCTGGTCTCTTCTCCAAGGATGCTGTGTCCTTTATTTACTTTGTGGTTTCTAATTTATGGGCTGGACACATACAACTGTATTTCAGAAATCTGAATGAATAAATGTAAATAAGTACATAGCCATTGTTACAGTTAACAGACTACGGGGATAGAGTCACTTTAATGAATTGAAAACTTGCATGTTGTCTCCATTCGATTTATGCTGTTGGAAGGACCACATATGCCTTATCTGCCCCCCGCCCCCAAAAAACAAGTCTATATGTAAAGGTTGGTGGTGGCCTTTATTTTTTATTCCTACATAGCCAAATCCTCTAATTCTCCTTATTCTAGCAGTCCCATTGATATCAAAGCCCACTCCACCAAAATCAATGGGACTACACGTGAGTAAAATGAGAAAGGTTTGGCCATTATCCTGTTTCTGTGTGAGAAATTGGCATAGAATTGTAGAATATCAGGGTTGGAAGGGACCTGAGGAGGTCATCTAGTCAAACCCCCTGCTCAAAGCAGGAGCAATCCCCAGACAGATTTTTACCCCAGTTCCCTCAATGGCCCTCTCAAGGACTGAACTCACAAGCCTGGGTTTAGCAGGCCAATGCTCAAACCACTGAGCTACCCCTCCCAGCCAGGTGCCCACATATGTAAAATATATAAAATGCCAGTGGTATGTCCGAAGGAAGGGGATGACTAATTTGAATACTGCACTTCCACAGAAGTATGATGCTATTTTAGACTTATCTCCTAATTAACAAAACCCTCAAACAGGGACATTGGAAATTGGAAAGAGTACAATTATACAAGAAATTCTCTATTTAAATTAGCCAACGTTATAAAAATGACACTTAGTTAACTGTCTTAATTATAAGGCTATGTAATACCACTTCATCCACTGTGGTGCAAAGACTAGATAAGATATTTTCACTGACAGAATTAGTAACAGAAGTATGAGACCCTACAACTACAGAGACCAAAAGCAAGTGTTGGTTGAAATATGCTAATTGCAGATGACATATAATGACATATTTTTCACTTTGGTGTCACACTGCCATGTGATTTAATCCCTTTGCCATCTGCTTTAAACAAATGGTGATGTTATTCCCAAGAGGAAAACATACTTCCTTTATGATTCACTTCCTCCAAGCATCCCACAAACGTTGCTTTATTAAAGTTGAACACAAAACTGTGTGTTCTGTGGCATGAGACAAGAATAAAATTTGTTGCCAATTACAAAACTGAAGACAATTCTATTCTGCCTGTGAGATTATCTGCCAGAATTAATGCATCTGTGCGATATTAGTGCTAGAACTGATGGAATTACCTTGTCTTACAAATATCTATATTTGTTCAATTAGTTGAATTACAACTATGCTTTGAGCAATGGGTACCTTAGATGCAGTCACCCATACTTAGGGTTCTAGCAATGTGTCTGGAACAAAAGACACAAACTACTCATCTTAGAATTAATTGAATGCCGTCAACTTGGCATCTAGTCAATTTCAAAAACCATGTTAAGAGTAGTTTCAGATACCACACCTGTCCATGAGTCTCCTTGTCAATTTTGTGGCTTTGCAATCACATGTTCCTCTATTTGAAAAAGTTTTTCTCCCCCTTATTCCTGGGTGAAAGGCCTATAAAAGCAATGAAGGAATAGAGGGCAAACAGTAAAAAGTGACCATATACAATATGTTGTCAAATGCACAGAGTAAGCAAACGGGGCGGGGCGGGGGGCGGTATTCTTCCATGCTAATCTCCATTTTTTCCCTCTGCCAAAATAATGCAGATGGGATATTCAGAGCCCGTTTTGCTGTTTGTCATATAGGATTTCCCTAAATTAAATCAGAAATCCTGTTAAGTGCACACTATAACTTGGGTGCAATTTTTTTGGTAAATGCAGATGTTGACTGCTGCACCAGATGGCTTCCTAATCTGATAATTTCAAATGAACTGGTTCATTGCTGATGGGTTATGTAAGAGACAGTATGATATATACAAAAAGTTCATGTTTCAATACAAAATTTGGTATTAATATTTAAAAATAAACAGTTAAAAGACAAATAAAGGAACTGTGATGACATTTTTGTAACAGTTACTCAACATCTTGAAAGTCCCAACAGATGAAGGAGTCCCTATTCAATAAAGCACTTAAACATGAGCTCAAAGATAAATATGTACCTGAGTGCTGTTGTGAATAGTGATGGTTTTCAGAATCAGGCCTTCGCTAACTTGGAGCCCTAGCGAGAGAGTATGGGCACTTTTAGAATGTGTCTAACACTATGTAACAAAGTGAATTTCACCTGATCATCATACTTATGTTATTTTACATGGTGTAGCTCCTGTGACTTCAACAGAATTCTGATTTACACTAGTGTAAATTCTAATCATGCCCGTTCAGTACATTTTTAATTTCCTGGATGGAAAGCGCACTGCAGCAAATTCTGTGTAAATACATCTCACTATGTTAAGGTTATTAAAATCAACATATTACTAAATACTGCATCTTAAATATTACATTAAAGCAAGTGAAACTGGTTTGCGCTCATTATGAGTAGGTTCAAAAAAACAATCATCAGTTTCTTTGCCTCACAGAGCTACTTTTTTAAAGGATTTAAGAGTATCTAAAAGTATAAGACACTAAGTAAAGGCAAATATACTGGAAAAATAACTAAAGGAAAACCTCCTCCTTGGATGGGGATAGAAAGCCTAATAATAGAGTTTGCAGCGTTGCAGGCATGCTGGTTCCAGCATAAGAGGTACCAGGGAAGTGAGGTAATATATTTTACTGGATCAACATCTGTTGGCGAAAGAGAGAGAAGCTTTGGAGCTACACCGAGCTCTTCCTCCCATCTGGGAAAGGTAGTCAGAGTGTGTTAGCTAAATACAAGGTAGAACAGATTGTTACGCATAAGGACTTAATACATGTTGCAAGAGACCATTCAAGATGAAGTGGGCAATTAACACCTCTGCAGTCTTAGGACAAAGGAGGGTTAGAGGGTTACAGACTGGTGTAATAATTCATAAAACTGGTGTCTTCTAGTGAGTCCATGATGTTTAATGTCTAGCAAAGTTATGAATGTAAGCTCCCAGGCTCGTTACATACTCACCAGCTAGACTTCCAATGGTTCACCTGAGTCTCCCTCCAACATACTTTGCTCTTCTAATCTAGAACACCTGAGTATTTATGAGGCTATCTGGGTTAACTCACTAAAGAGATAATGCTGGAAGGGGCTGAATGCCCTTAGCTTGAGTACAAGAGGAGTTAAGGGCACTCAGCATATTATAGGTGTAAAGTGTACCCCTATTCAGAGGGGCACACAAAGCCTTACATTGATTTAAACCCCACTTTAGCACTACTAGGGGGAGTACAAGTGGGATTTAAGCGGTGCACAGGTCTTGAGCTGGCCCTCTGCACAGGAATGAATTTTACCTAGGAGGCACTCAGCTCATGGCACACTACTCAATCCCTGAAAACATGTTTGTTGCAATAAAGCCAAGGGTTCCCACCACCATGGCTAGGCTTCTGACTTTGAAATGATGCCTAAATTGGGCAATAATTTGAAAATTATCAAGATGCCACCGAGAGGGGAGCAATGTGAATATATAAGCATGGGTGGAGCCCCCCTTCAAGGAGGCTAGCTCCCAGCTCTGCCCTTTCTGCCTGCACCGCCCCCCCCATAGCTGGAGCCCTAAAACCCCCTGCCCTCCCATCGCCAGAGCCACAAGCCTTCTCCCCCGCCTGCCCAGAGTCCCCCCTTCAGCTGGAGGAGCCCTGGGCCAACTGGAGCCCTGAGCACCTCCCCCGCCCCCCAATGGCCAAAGGAGCCCTGGGCCAGACAGAGTCTCCCAAGCCGTGCCACACCTTCCCAGACCCCAAACCACCCCGCAGAAAAAAGCTCTCATCTCTTCTCTTCTGGAAGAAGAACCTGAGCTTTTGATATGCGCCATGAAGGTTCCAGGGTGGCTGGGGAGGCAGTATGTGTTATTCAGCTTCCCAGGTTCACCAATAATCTCCCACGAGTCCAGAGAGGTTACTGATGAACCCAGGAAGCTGAATAGCAGATACTGCCTCCTTGGCCGCCCCAGAACCTGCATGGGGAATAATAATAAGCAAAAACTTCCACCAAACTCACAACCAGCATCCAGCAGCAGCGGCTGCGCCAGGGGAGGCTAAGCCTCCCATAGCCTATTATACCTCCCACCCATGTATAATATAAACTAGATGAGATGAGATGAATAATTGGTGCATCCATTCAAAATTGTCTCTGATCTCTAAAGAAAACAACTGAAGACGTGAAGTTTTCATCCTTCCCCAAAAATGTGTTTTGTGCTCTCAAAATGTGTCAGAATGAATAATAGTGAAAAACATATATAAGTAAAATGGTGTTACGAATTTTTTAATATTTTGCTTGTTTGGAATGATATCAATAATTTTTGGTACATTCCCAAGAAATATTTATGTTATACTTTTCAGTACACCATATATGGACATAGCTTGTGCTGAGATTGCAAAAAATAAAAATAAAACATCAAACTTCAATTTCCCCCTAGATCTATCTGTTGTTCAGACTTCAACACAATTACTGTACAGATAACATCTGAATAGAAAATGCACTACAGCACCTTATATTGAAGCGTTCATATAAGACTTTAAAAGTGTACACATTAATCAAATCTAAGAGGTAAAGGTTCAGTACAGTGCATGGCTAAATCCTTAGGCATCATTGTGGATATGTACCCAGACATGTCAATTGAATGCCGGGACATAATTAATTCAATTCTCAAGCTATCCTGACACAGAACTATATTTCATTCCTCCTTCCAATTAGCTAAAGTAGTTAAATTATCTGCATGAAAGAAGACAACAACTATTACGTTTTTCTTTCAATCATTTTCTTCCTTCTACTAAATGACTGTACGGGAGATAATGCCACTTACAGCTTAAGGGAACTTGCCCTATGTCTTTGGTAAGCATGCGCACATGCGCGCGCGCGCACACACACACACACACACACACTTTGTAATCATGTCAGCTATGTGAAGAAACCGTACGTCTTACCCTTTAAAATATTAATTCAGTATTATTAAGTAAAGGAATGTAGCTATTTTTATGTGGGTATAATTATAAAGTTAAATTGTGTGGCAGGTAATAAACCATAGAAGATAGCACCATTAATTTTTTGGTTAATATTTATAGTAATTAAATATCTCATTTCTGCAAATTATTTCATAACTTAGTTTTCATGTATTCTTACATACTTATTAGAAAACACCTAATAATGCAGTAAAAGCAATTGCCTAAATGCAGTCAGTTGTTAAAATCGGAACTGTACATGCAATACAATTATTTGTGCATTGCCATTTCCAGTAAACTAGAAGCAAAATATATTCAACAGTTGTTTTTTAATTCTATTTCCACTTATAATTATAACTTGTGTGTATTTTTTCCTCAGAGAATTATAAGAATTCACAATAGCTTTCATTAGAAATGGTTGAAAAATTCAAAACACTTTTCACAATTTTGTCAAAATGTAGAAAATTCAAAAAATTTTGACTAGCTCTTGTTTTCAACACTCTTATGGTCCTTCCTACTTTTCTGAATGGGTGATGTCAAAATTAAGAACAATGGCAATTGTATTCCTCATCCAAGGTTAAGTAAGGGCACTCACTCTCAGGCTTCTGACTTCCCAGCCATCACCTCTTTTGGGCAGAGGCCTGTCTCTCTCTCTCTCTATCCTGACCAGGTTCCTACCTACACTATGAGTTCCCAAGCAAGCCAGACTGTTTAAGCAAGCCTACTGTGCCTTCTTTTCAGAGGTATAAACACAGTATTACCCATAGGTGTTATGACCTGGCTCTTTCTAAGCAAGCACATTTATTCTTAAGGTGAAAGCATTACAGGAAAAGCATATTAAAACAATTTAAAAACCTAAGTGCATGCTAATAAGCTTACCAGAAATCATACCCTCTCCTCAAACTCCACAAAGACTCTGGCTGGTGTCAGTCCTTCCACCTAGAGGATTGGGGTCCTCCCTTTGGACCATACATCCTGCCCATTTGCTGGATCAGAACCAAGGCCCCAAGTCAGTTTAAACTCTGTTTATTTATCCAAAAGTCCATTCTTTGTCTGCTGGTCTCCAGAGAATCCAGTTTTAACAGGTATATGCGAGTCTCTCCATGTGGTGGTGCCTCTCAGGAGGTTTTTACAATCTGATTGAATTTGCCTAATTGTACCCCATTTTTCTTAGTTCTTGGAGAGCTGGGGTCCCACACCCCAGGGAATGACACAGAATACCTGGCCCACAGCAATACATAAATTTAAACACAGTAAGATCTAACTTAATTCAATGAGGTCAGTCCAAGATATTGCAGGATATTGCCATACCTGTCACAGTCAGAATTTTGGAACACTATGGAGCAGAACTGTCTTTATCCTGAAGAAGTATCAGGAAATGTGTGCGTATGATTAGAGATCTCCCTGAACTCTGAAAGTTTAGCAAAATGCATGAAAAAAAAAATCAGTTTCCTGATATGAAATAGCCACACAACTCAGCTTATTTTATGTTGGGAGATTTACTTCATTTCCATGTGCTGAGCCATTTGATTTTGCTTTAGAATGCCATCTGTCTTTCAGCAGAGAAGTTTAAAGTTCTTCTCATTCCGTACTCTGTGTACGGCAGCACATGATGGATGACAGAGCGAGGCCTGAATCATTCAGACTCACACAGTATACGACTGTCATACAAAATACCTTTCATCTCTATTTTACAAACATTATAATGGAATATCATACCATATCCATTTGGGGAGTTCAACACACCACCTGCTCTAGCTGTACACTATGGGTAACATTTTTAAAAGTGCCTGTGTATCTTAGGAGCCCCAGGGCTTGTCTACACACAGATGTTGCACCAGTTTAATGTAACATCTATTTAAATAAACCAGTGCAACTTTCGGCATGTAACCCCTTCTTTAGGTTTAATACTGGTTACATTGGTTTAGCTTGCATTGATAAATGTGTAGGTGCAAGCTGAACCAATTCCCATGCATTTAATCCTGCATAAGTGTTGACACACTGAGTTGCATTAGTTTAACTATATCAGAATAAAAATCACAGCTTTAGTTAAACTGGAACAACCTTGACCAGGTCTAAGTCACTTACGCATTTTTGAAAATGTTACCCTATATTAATAGGGCCCTACCAAATTCACGGTGCATTTTGGTCATAGGATTTTAAAAATCGTAAATTTCATGATTTCAGCTATTTAAACCTAAAATATCACAGTATTGTAATTGTAAGAGTCCTGACCCAAAACGGAGAGAGAGTGTTTGTGTGTGGGGGGCAGTGTGGGAGGGTTGCAAGGCTATTGCAGAGGGTGTTGTGGTACTGCTACCCTTACTCCTGCGCTGCTGCTGGCAATGGCACTGCCTTTGGAGCTCGGCAGCTGGAGAGTGGCAGCTGCTGGCTGGGAGCCCAGCTCTGAAGGCAGAGCTACTGCCAGCAGCAGCGCAGAACTGAAGATGGTGTGGTATAGTATTGCCACCTTTATTACTGCGCTGCTGCCTGCAGCGCTGGGCCCTCAGTCAGGAGCCGCTACTTTCTGGCCACCCAGCTCTAAAGGCAGCAGCACAAAAGAAAGGGCAGCATGGCACGGTATTGCCACCCTCACTTCTGCACTGCTGCTGATAGGGTGCTGCCTTAACAGCCGGGCTCCCGGCTAACAGCCGCCAATCTCTGGCTGCCCAGCTCTGAAGGCAGCACAGAAGTAAAAGTGGCAATACTGTGATCCCCTCTAAAATAACCCTGCAACCCCACTCCAACTCCCTTTTGGGTCAGGACCCCCAATTTGAGAAACACTGGTCTCCCCTGTGAGATCTGTCTAGTATAGGGTAAAAGCACACAAAAGACCAGATTTTTCGGGGGGACACCAGATTTCACGATCCATGACATGTTTTTCATGGCTGTGAATTTGGTAGGGCCCTATGTATTAATAATTAATCTGATTTGCTTTGTTACACAGTGTAAAACAGTTATAATGATCAGACTAGCCTGGCCCATTTTTTTTTTATTATAGGGTGACTGATGGTTATTGCTATATGGGAAGTAAGTGTGTTAAAGATAACGTTTGCTCAGGCAAGACTAGAGCTGATTCTCTTTTCATGCATGAAAAAGGCAATTAAGGAGCCAACTCGTTAGTCAATGAAGTTCTTGTTTGAACAACAACTTTAAGATTTGGCCCAAGATTACCGAAAATAACCCTGTGCGTACGCATGTTTTCAATTTTTTGATCAACCCAGCTCTGCTCTCCACTGTTTTTTTGCCCTGTTTTGAACATAACACCTACATAGTTGGTTGTAGGAAGAGTGATCTTTCTGCACTGCCATGAAGTAGGCTCAGATCTAATTCTCAGGATATTTTTATTCTTTGAGCTGGCAGGAGGTAATGTGTTCAGACCTCACCCAGTATTGCTAAATTGCCGTGTGTCACTTGGAATCACAGAAGTTAATGATGGAGGAAAAAACCCTACTAGGTCATTTAATCTATTTCCCTGCCAGTGCCAGCTCGTCCCCTACGTCTACTAGATTTTATTTACTTACTTATTGGCTTTTCTACCAGGTTCATCAGAGTGCCTTACGAACTGTAATGAATCAATGAAGATACCAAGTAAGACCAAAGCTGACACAGAACCTGAAGGTACCCCAGCTAGCTGCCTCCTTGAAGACTTGATACTTTGGAGTTTATCATTAACTTTTATTTAAATCCTTCAGCAAGTTTTCAATTCATAGGACAATGCTTCTTGCTAAAGCTCACCTGTACTGAGTGTGAGATTTCATGAAATAGTATCAACTGCAGTAACAGAATCCAAACATTTTATCTACAACTTTCCCTGCATCCAGTAATTTTGCAATTTGGGAGCGGGAAGGGGACTATTCAGTAACAGCTATTCTTCACAAACTCATACTACTTATTGTTCAAGATTCCTTTATTCCCTAGAAGTTATGTGATCTTCTTTCCACAATTAAGGTGAGTCTTTCAATGCCATTCTCAGTGGATCCTCAATGAGGTCCTGAAGCAAAGGGTGTGTTCAAGGATTATTCTAAGCACTAATCATCAGAAGTTATAAATTAAAAGCTGTTATGACTTAGAAATTTCAAGTATTGAACAGGAAGGTTCTTGCAGTAGCCACTTGTCTGCAGCCTTGATATTTTATAGAGTAACGTGAAATACAGGTAAACCTTAGCATGTTGAAAAAAGGCCTTGATTTGGTGACACACAGGATGCAAATGCAAAACACAGGACAGCTTTCGCAAAGACTGAGTTATTCATCTATTTTTGTTTCATTCCTCCGACTTCCTTTTCTCCTCTCCCGTCAGTCAGCGTAACAGAGTTGTCTCAGTAAAATCTACTGTATTAGCAACTCTTCTCACACATCATCACAATCAAACTGTGATCAAGTATCAGTCACGCGTCCATTGGCACGCACGCACCAACTCACCACTGCAATATTATTAGTGTTCATTTTTACTACAGAATTTCCTTCATTTGTAAGAATAATCCCTTTGAGAGGTGATGGATTCCTTTTTGTCTATTAGATACAGATTTAAGGCGTTAATTACCATTATTACAAGCATCCTTGTTGCTTTTGCAGGAGGAGGATACCTTATGGCAGGGAGCAGAAGATTTCCAGAGTTCATTGGTGACTGCTGGTTGATTTTCACTAGTCCTGGTTATATCTGAACCGGTGATGTTTATCCCATATACACCATCCTGGTACACTAGAGATGGATTTGATCGGTTGAGACTGTTTAGCGACATCTGTACTAAAGCTTCATTTATGAAGAATGAATTTTCAGCACATAAGTTCTCCGATGGATTATGTCCTATTATCTGTACAAGAGAAAACGAGGAAAACATGTAGCTAACTACTTCATCTTTGCCTAACAACATAAGTCCCCTTCTTCTACTAGCTGCCAGTAAGGGTGAAATTCATAACAAATGCCCACTTTATTCATCAGGTGCCAGGATGAACACATTAAGCCATTTGTATTGTATAAGAATAATCAGCAAGAGCCTGCTAAATAATGTCTCAACTCCGTTCATAACACAAGAAAACCAATCAATGTTTGCCAAATGGGAAATAACAAAGGGCCAGATCCAGGGAGGAGCTGAGCTTTTGCTGCTCACTTTGAAGGGGTTAAACTCTGTCCCTCTGCTCAACATTGGACCATGACATTTAGAAAGAATGAGCAGAAATGGCAAGACAACCACTCCAGTTGCAAATTCATAGAGGCTTTTAAAAAGTCATCAGTCTTTTCTTTTCAAGCAGATCTTAAGAGTGTCATTCTTTCAACAGGCAGAGAGGGTTTGTTAATACATGAGGCCACCACTGAGACAGCCTTCGGGGACAAAGACTGAATTTGAGCCATAGCAATGAGGAGCTTATAGATCTTAGTTAAAGGAATGGGAAGCAGGAACTTGATACTGGAGGCTGCCTAGATCGCTCTGGTGTTCTTCTCTGTCCATCACAGTCTGTTAGCATTTCTCTCACCAATTAGAACATTCAAATAGACACCCCCATCCCCTCCATAACAGCTGATGTGCAGACTCTTTTTTGTCATCCCTTTTAGTAAGTCCTGCCCAGTGAGTCAAAGTGCATTGGAAACTGAAAAAATCTTCAGCTGCACCAGTGCTCAGACTGGTAAGTACACAGATTCAGTCACATTCACACTGCTTTCACCAGGGTTAGATCAAATAGAGAGGTGAGTGGGAGGAGGCACCCACTTGCCTCTCACTTTGAGCGCTGGCCAGTACCGAGCCTCAGCTGGGGCTGGTCAGGACATATGTGGTTTTCTGCCAACTTTTCGCTCTCTGGCCCCCAACTCCCAGGATTGTTGGGTGGGAGGGGGAAAGGCAATTTGGTTCCCTTCATAGCTCAGAGCAGTCTCAGGGATTCTGCAAATTGCGTCAACTGACAATGGCCCCCACCAGGCTATTATACCATCAGGGTTCACTGGCCTGAAGCACAACTGCTCCTGCCCACACCTAAGATGCTGTTTGTGAGAGAGGGTGACACAGAGGAGGTTTTATACCCAACAGGAAAAGCCCCAGCACTGTTGCAAAGGGACTGGAGCAACTGTTGAGGATCTGTCCCTTAGAAGTTTCTAGATAGTTTGCACCCCGCACATGGATATAGCCTTCCTCTGAGAAACAAGGGGATTCTCTTGTTCCAGAAAACTAAACATTTCCCCAACTATTTAATGGGAAAGCAGAAGTGGCAGAGTAAAATGTGGACATGATGATTCTTTCTATTCCCCACGTTAATACCCATGGGCCGAGTGTCATTCTGCAGTGCTCCCCGCCTATGGGAAACCGTTGGATGCTCCTAAAGCTAGGTTCCAGACACACCAACTCAACAAGTTGCCAAATGAAGTATCAGACTTGTCTCAAAAAACACTTTCTGCAATTTCAGCATCTTAAGTGTAGGTCACCATAATAGTATTGACTGGCTTAGGGTAAAATTATCGAAGGGAAATCATGTACCTCACTGCTCCCTGAAGATGGAAATGCTGCAGGCAGACTGCTCTGGCGGCTGTGTTTCCAGTGCCACAATATCTTTTGTTGCATCTTCACGTTGTCTCTTTCCTTTTCCACCATCCTCTGGCCCTCTCTAAGCCTTTCTAGGTTCTGCTGGAACTCTTGCAGCTGAAGCTCCAGTTCTCCTCGGTTCCGGTGAAGAAGCTCTTCCTGACACAGGCAATCTCTCTCCCTCTCCTGCAGCTGATTCTCTCTTATCCCCTGCTCCCGTTGCTGCTGGTCACACTCACGGGACCAACGCTGCTGCTCCTGTTGAAACTGTTGCTGAAGTTTGTGTATATTTGCCAGTTCTTCCCTTTGTTTTTCCAAATTTCGGTATTTTTCCTGGTCTAGCAGTAGGTTTCCACAAGAACTGTGACCCCGATTGGTCCTTTCATGCTCTTGCAGTAGTATCTTATGGATCTCCACATGACTGTCCTGGATGGTTAAGGCTGCCTAGTCACCAAAACCAAATATTAATTTCTACCTGGTTTTGAATTATTTTTAATAAATATTATGTAAAAATATTACTATTTTCCTTAAGCATCAACACTCAAGTGCTTCTTTCGAGTTTATTCATCATGAACATAAGAACAGCTATACTGGGTCAGACCAAAGGTCCATCTAGCTCAGTATCTTGTCTTCTGACAGTGGCCAATGGCAGGTGCCCCAGATGGAATGAACAGAACAGGTAATCATCAAGTGATCCATCCCCTATAGCCCATTCCCAGCTTCTGGCAAACAGAGGCTAGGGACACCATCCCTGCCCATCCTGGCTATTAGCCACTGATGGACCTATCCTCCATTAATTTATCTAGTTCCTTTCTGAACCCTGTTATAGTCTTCACAACATCTTCTGGCAAAGAGTTCCACAGGTTGACTGTGTGTTGTGTGAAGAAATACTTCCTTTTGTTTGTTTTAAACCTGCTGCCTATTAAAAGTACAGAATTCTGTATTCATGCATGTTCTGAGAGACATTTTGTAATAAATTGAATCATTTCACTCTTTTTCATGGAGTTTCTGGTTAGTGATGAATATTATCATCTAATTTTTATATTACAGCCATGTCCAGAAACCCAAATTAGGATCAGGGCCTCATTGTTCTAGATGCTGTATTGTAATAATAACAATAGAGAGAAAGAACGTATGCAGATAAACCTGAAATGAAGCTTTTCATCACTAGATTTCAAAGAGCCTTATAAAAGGAGGTCAGAATCTTCAACTCCATTTTACAGATAGAGAAACTGATTCACAGAGTCACAGACTTGCCCAAGGTGGCCCAGCAGGCCACTGGCAGAGTGAGGAATAGACCCCAGGCCTCCTGAGTCCCAGTCAAGTGCTCTATCCATGAGGCCACACAATCCTTGTCCCAAAAGAGTTCACAGAGAAAAAGAATGGTTAGGGCATTAGCCTAGAAATTGGGAGATCTGGCTTCAAGTCCCTGCTCTGCCACAGAATTCCCGTGTGACCTTGGGCAAATCACTTATCCTCTCTGTGCCTCAGTTCTCTCATTGTAAAATGGGGACCTACAGCACTTCATATCTCACAGGGGTGTTGTGAGGCTAACTACGTTAATGACTGTGTGGTGCTCAGCTACTACATGGATGAGGTCCACATAAGTACATAGCTGAAAAAAGCCCTGTTTATATTGTTATAGAGTAACTTCTTCTTTCACTAAGAGCTGTACTTAAGCAGTTGAGCAACAGCCTGTGTTGGGGCTGGAGCTGCTGAGGGAATCCATTCCAGCAGGAGTCACCTGAGGCTTCCAAGTGACTCCATTATAATTCCTCTAAGGTTGCCGCAGAAATGCACCCCAGTGCAGTGACAGTCTTTAGTTGGGTGCAGTGTGCACTTCCCAGTTTCCCTGACTCTTGCTTACTGTGTTGGCTCAGCTGCATTGCTTAGTTTGGAAGATGGGGAGGGCCATGCTTCTCTCTCCTGGCTCCTCTCTATGGCTGCTACTACAAAAGAAGTAAACTATGACAGTTCTTAACATGAGGGAATGATTATGGCTGGCCCCTGTGCAGAAATTTAAAAGGTGGCAAGATCACAGTGCCCTCATCCAGGAACATTCACCCACTGCCAGGCCCAGTCTGGGTCTACAATGGTGAAGCTGTAGAAATGATAAAGTAATTAACTATCAATTTCGTATTTTGACAAAATATTGTATTTTGAAATGTTGAGGGAAGGAAATTCTTTAGCCATTAGATAAAATAGATAGATACTCTGGCAAGTGGGAAAAGATCAGTGGCTCTGCCTGCCCAGTATGCCCTAAACCATACAATAAATGACAACAGAACTGTGCTTGTATACAGGGCCCCTCATTCAAAAGTATCAGGCCTGGTCTACACTTAAAAATTAGATCCACCTAGCTATGTCGCTCAGGACTGAGATAAATTTTGAGCCCGGATTGCCAAGGACAGGTTGACCAAACCCCCAGTGTAGATACAATTAGGTCAATGGAAGAATTCTTCCATCAACCTAGTTACTGCATCTTGGAGATATGGATTAGCTATATCAACAGAAAAAGCTTTCCACTGATGCAGGAAGTGTCTACGGCCATGTAGACGCTTGTGGAGTAGACAGCTATGCCACTGTTGCGCTTGTAAAGTAGATGTAGCCTCACAACACCATGTAGCCAAGCAATTATTAGTGCCGGTCCAAATCTTTGGACTGAAAAATTTCCCAGGGGAAAAGATGGCTTTATCAAAATTTTTAAAAATCATGGAAAAAAGTGTCATTTTTAATTTTCTTTTTAAATTTTTCTTCAACAAAAAACCATTTCATTTCAAAAATGTAAAAAATGTGTCATTTTGATCATAAATGTCAACATTTTGTGTTTCAAAGTTTCTGAATCAAAATTTTTTTGCACTTTTCCTTCCAAGAAAATTTTTGATATTTCAACAATTTTGTCTTGATGTGAGATGAAAACTAATGTTGAAATATAGGATTTTTCTGTGGGATGGAAATTCCAGTTTTTGACCAGTTTGGGTAATTGTACTTTGCTTACAGTTATGTGGTTAAATAATACAGCCAAGATCATACAGCTGGCAATAGAACCTAGAAGTCCCGCTCCCAGTAGGTTATGCTAAGCATTAGACAAAACTGTTCAATTACTGGTTAACCATATCACAATCTTGTTAGGAGTCAGGAATCTATTATGCAAGAGCTCGCTGTGCAATTTACATAATCTGGAGAATGTTTTAATTTAAATATCCAAATTTTCCAAAATTCTGAATGGTATCTGGAAAGGAGATAAGGTGCAATTTGACTAATTAGTTTAGATCCTCTATCTTATTTTCTCCGCAGCCCTTTGGATTGTTTTCCAAAGAAGCATTCTTCTGAGTTCTTGGAAGGAGAATATCACTATAGCACAATATAAACCAACACATATTATATTGCTTTATTATTTAAATTATGCAACAGTAAAAGGTCAATAGAATGTAACATGGTGACAGTGTCTGAAAGTAGGGCAAGATAAAGAAACTTCTTCTAAGGGGAAACATTAATAGATGTATTACTGTATGAAGTTAACAGAGTAATCACCTGTATGCTGTACAAGAGGCGGGTTAAATTCTGGATTGCTTGTACAATCTGGAAAATAAGAGAAGGATTTTCAAAACTATGAAAACTATCAAGTTTAACTAAATAATATATTCATATTTGAACTTTATACTCACCTCTGTCGGTGTGGAATGTGACAAATTCATGCATTCAACCTACAATAAATATAAATACATATAGCTGTGAATAGCTGTTATAAACTTTGAAATAGGATATTCTAGGTAATGTTTTTTCCTAGCCCAAATACTCATATTGCTAATTCATACAATACAAACGTTTTTATGTGTCATGTGACAAAAGACAGGAACAGTAATCTATGAAGACTAATAATTCACCAACACCAGAAATTACTTGGAAATCACTAGCGATCCCAAGGACAACTGTAAAAACAAAAGTATTTCATCCACAATTTTAATCCCCATGTGGAAAACTCCTGCAAAGAAATGATATTTCCATTAACACTTTGTTTCCTTGACAATTTTGCAAATACAGTATCCTGATTACAATATGTACAATAGAGTGACTTGTGTTACTTACAGTCAGTTGTAACAGATTTCTGAAGAACTACAAACTATGTATTAACACAGCAAGAAACCACAACAGGATTTACATTAGCAAACTAGGGTGAATGCCTTAGGTGTGTCATGAGGCATGAAGCAGAAGGGTGAGTGCATTCAGCCCCCTGAAAAGTACATCAATGGCCTACTAATATGCATCCCGTCAAGGCTTGTTGCTATTAGAGCTGGGTCATTAATTCTACATTTCATTTTTTTTCTAAGAACCTTTTTAAAATTTGGGAGTAAGGGTTTGGGCCAAGGTGGAGAAGTTACTCACAAGCCTTCTATCATGAAAAACAGCCCCTATGAGAAGGATGGGGAAAAACAAATAGAGAAGAAGCCAAACACAATCCTTTCTAGACTACTTTGAGTATACTTGCTATGTGATTACTGTTACACTGTTTTTGGTTACCTGGAATATCGGGACTCTCTCTCACTTCTCTGTGACAACAGCAGCATCGTCAACAACACTTTGTGACCAAAACTCACTGCTGAGTCTTACTTTCTATTATAAAAAGTAGATTAGGGGCCTGATTTAGTTTTGATAACCAAAAGTGAGAACAGAAAAAGAAAGGTCACAAGCTGCTGCTGAGAATGCAGCCAAGGTCAGGGGGGAAGTGGAAACATTAAACTTGATACATTTTCCCCCTCCCTTTCTCTCTTCATCTTGTCTTCCCTCCCCACTGTAAACATTAACTGAAAAGCTGCTCCTTCAGTGCTGCTCAGCTCTGCAGCAGATTCCCTGCTGAAATCCCAGTGCAGCAGGAGCACTAAAAGATGGAAGAGCTGCCGTCTCCCCTTCTGGGCAGGTTGCAGAGCTGAGCAGCACTGAAGAAGGAACTGGGCTGCTTTGGTTAAGGTTTGGTTTGAGGCAGAGAAAGGGGGACAAGGAGGAGGGAAGGGGAAAGAGGAGGACAGGAGGGAACGTTGGCACAGAAAGCAGGGCAGAGAGGGATTGCTGTAAAATCCTACAGCTCTTATGTTAAATGGAGAAAGAGGAGTATCTATGAGGGGAAAGGTGACCAACCATTCCCCCTTATTTATTCTTATTAAACCTTTTGAATTCCATATAATGGGCATGAGATGGAACTGAGACCACAGCTGGGCCTGGATGGCAGTTGACATCACTAAAAAGTGCCAAATGGGCCAATCAGAACATAGTATTGGACAATCCGTGCCCATGACCATCCTCTAAGAAAGGTTTGAGAGCATTGGCTGCCCTTGAAATCCCTTGTCTCTTGTCTTGTGTATGCTTGTTCTGCCACCTCGTGGTGGCTGATTTATTACACAGAAAGCAGCTCTGGTTCCCAGCTGTTTTGCCTTGGAAGCCCAAAGTCTGTGATGGGTCTGAATGTGTCTCCTCAAACCCCAGGTGGGATTGGTGCATCTCACCTAGTTTTTGTTCATTCTCTCTCACTTTTACCCGTCTGATCTCTTTTTTAACTTTTTGTCTTTTCCCTGCCATTTCTAAGCATTTTTACAGTGTTGCTTTCCATGTTTAATATTTTCCCCCATCTTTCCCTCTCTCTTCCACTTTCCTCCTTTTTCTGATTCTCTGTAAAGCTCCCAGTTTGCCCCTTCTCTCTACAGGAAGGCCTTAGTTTTCACCCAATTTTGATCCCCATTCTAACTTTCTGAAAAAGCATCTTGCTGCTGCCTGAAATGTTTCCCACGTATGCTCCGTCAGGGAGAGATTTTTCAGTCCAACAGTTTGGAATTAATTGCATGAGTTGTTTAAAGAGTTAAGGGATTTTGCAATATTGGTAGTTTCTCTTATTTTGAAATTGTTCTGTTTTGTGTCCACTTAAAATTCAAAAGTGACTTGGTGTAAGAACACCAAGTCTGTTCTATATGGGAGATGGTAGTGAGGTGAAAGTCACCCTGGTAAGGACAGCCAGCACAAGTCCTATTTGTGCCATCAGAGATCTATGCCAAGCAGGGGCGTTCACTACCATGTGTCAGAGAGGGGAGTGGAGGGAGCACCATTATCCTCCCAACATAGGTTGGTGTTAAGTAGCAGATCAGGATGGATCCAGGAACCTTAACACTGCACAACCGGCACAGAGTGGTCCTGCAGCTGCTGCTCTAAGCCCACAGGCTTGTAAGGCTGCCACAGTTAGCGCCAGTGACCTTCATTTAATTTAATTTATTTATTTATTTGGGTTTAATAAAATGCACCCATCCAGTGCTGTGGGCACAGATACAGTCCTTAAATACCACGTTATTATTCTTTATTTATCTGCACTGCAGGAACCTCCAGTCTGGATTGCAGAGCCTATTGGGGTGGGTGCTATACAAACACATAGGAAGATAGATCATTTACAGTACCTTATCCCCCATCAGAGAGCCTGCCACTTCATTCACGGCATGACAAATCCTGGGACTGAAGTCTTCATCTCTTTTTATTTCTGTAACTAGTGATGAAAACCCAACAAAATGTGTGGGACAGACAGAAAAATAAGAAAGATGCTAAACATTACACAGTACACTCCTTTTCTGAACAGAGAAACAAACAGCACATGTGTTAAATCTACAGTATGCTGAAATTACAGTTTTACATAAATTGTCCCCAACCCATATATAGATGCTGATGGGAAATACGACAGAGAGAAGGTGGCATTTCTTCCTTTTCTATCTCAAAAAATAAGAAATGCCCCACTTGTAAAAAAATCCAACACCACGTTATGAAATAAATATAGCTGGAACTTCACTGTATCAGTACCAGATACAGTACCAGATACAAGGTTCAGTACCAGAATTTTCAACTAGTTAAGAAATCTACCCTGTATAATAGCTCTAACAATTGGAATGTCAAGCTCTGCACATCAGTTGATTTATAGGGCCTCATGAAAATCAGCAGAAATTATTTAAAAGGGAATATATGCTTGCTATGGAGTTCAACAGTAAAGACAAGATAGTGCATTTAATACATATATGAAATATTAATGTGGACTGGAGGAAGGTACACATCAAGGCAGATCCTCACCTGGTGTAAATTATCCACTGTCTTCAATGAAGCTATGCCAATGTACACCAGCTGAGGATCTGCTCTGTTGTATTTTTTTATTACTACTATATTGTTCTTTATTGAACCTAGACTGTTATGGATTGCAGAAGGCTGGGAAACATCCTGAGACAATTAGTACTGTTATCTGGGCAAGTAAAAGTGTCACGTTTCACTTACGAGTAGGAGATTCAAATATTTCATTGGCACTAAGTGTGTGTGTCAAGCTTGGTTCTCCAGTACTCTCCTCTGATGACCGGTTTGTGTCATTTGCTTGTGATGATGTTACAGCAACATGGAGGCTTTCAGCTGGAGAGGAAAATATGTGTTACAGAAACCAATGAAACAAATACATTCTACATAAATAATTACAGTATTTTTGTACTGGAAAGTGATCCCCTTGGGAACTGCTGTAACATTAACCTCAAAACCCAGATGTTTACAGCACCGTCAACAGCAACAGAGATGGGAAGGAAAATCAAAATTAAAAATGGGGAGAAAAAGGAGGATGTGTGTATGCTCTATTATACTTAGTTGTAAGTGACCTACCTAGGGTTCCCATGTACATTATTGTTTTTATCCTATAACCAAGAGATAATTATCTCATAAGATGCACCCTCAGAGAGGTCAGGCTCCACTATGAAAATGGAGATACATTTTTCCAGCATCTCAGTAATACCTTCTTGGCAACAGATGAACTTACTTTGAACTTGGGGCTTTTCACTGTGAATCTATGTATTTCTCAGTAGACAGAATGATAACGTTATACTCAGACAGTATATTTAATTAAAATATGACTGGTTTGAAATAATATTAGAAGAAAATATTCTTCTATCATGAACACCTCCAAAACATGGACAAGTTTTTTCCTATAGATTTCACCCATCATCAGGCAGAGTTTCCTTCTTTGACAGGGTTGGATGTGGGGGGAAGCAGTAGACGTGCTACATCTTGAGTTCAGTGAGGCTTTTGACACAGACCCACATGAAATTCTCATAAGCAAACTATGAAAATGTGATCTAAATGAAATTACTATAAGGCGGGTGCACAACTGGTTAAAAACCATATTCAAAGAGTAGTGATCAACTGTTCACTGTCAAATTGGGAGAACATATCTAGTGGGGTCCTGCAGAGGTCTTTTCTGGGTCTGGTACTATTCAACATTTCCATTGATGAGTTGGATAACAGAGTGGACCGTTTACTTACAAAATTTGTGGAGAACACTAAGATAGGAGAGGTTGCAAGCACTTGGAAAGGCAGGATTAGAATTTAAAATGACCTGGAGAAACTGGAGAATTGGTCTGAAATCAACAAGATGAAATTCAATAGACAAAAGTGCAGAGTACCATGCTTGGGAAGGAAAAGTCAAATGTACAACTACAAAATGGGGAATAATTGGCTAGGCAATAGTACTGCTGAAAAAGATCTTGGATTTATAGCAGATCATAAACTGAATATGAACCAACATGATGAAGTTGTGAAAAAAGCTAATATCGTTCTGTGGTGCATTGACTGTATGCAAGACACAGGAGGTAACTGTCCCAATCCTCTTTGCATTGGTGAGGCCTCAGCTGGGTACTGTGTCCAGCTTTGGGTTCCACATTTTAAGAAAGATGTGGACAAACTGTAGAGAGACCAGAAGAGAGCAACAAAAATGTAAAAGGGTTAGAAAATCTGACTTTGAGGAAAGGTTAAAAATTGGGCATGCTTAGTCTTGAAAAGAGCAGACTGAGGGGGGACCTAATAACAGTTTTCAAATATGTCAAGGGCTGTTATAAAGTGGACAGTGATTGATTGTTCTCCATGTCCACTGAAGGTAGCACAAGTAGCAATGGGCTTAATCTGCAGCAAGGGAGGTTAGATATTAGTAAAAGCTTTCTAACGATAAGGGTAGTTAAGTCTGGGAATCGGCTTCCAAGGGAGGTTGTAGAATCCCCAGCATTCAAGGTTTTTATGAACAGGTTCGACCTGTCAGGAGTGGTCCAGGTTTACTGATTTCTTTTCCAGCCCTACATTTTTATGACTCCATAAAACATGTAACCCACAGCACCACCTCCCACAGCACTAGGGTAGACATTTTCTGGAGGTCTCTTATCCAGCTATTCACATAGCTCAAACCTGCTGAGCTTTTGAGTCCTTGCTAAACCATACCATAAAGCAATATGGCTGCAAACTAAGTGGATATCAATGGATTATTCACTTCAAATACCTCCCTCGGGGCCTATCTACACCATAGGAGCCGACTCCGGAGGTGCTCCAGGGCTGGAGCACCCACGGAAAAAAATTAGCGTGTGCTTAGCACCCAGCAGCAGCCAAGCTACCCTTCCCCCCCTCTCCCCAGCACCTCCCGCCCGCTGGCGGCCCGGATGATCAACTCCTCCCTCTTCCTCCCAGGGCATCTAGTGATGTGCAGGAGGTGTTGGGAGGGAAAGGGAGGAGTGGGGACAGGGCACACTCGGGGAAGGGGGTGGAGCTAGGCAGGGGCATAGCGGGGGTGGGAAGAGTTAGGGCAGGCCTTGGGGGAAGGGGTGGGGTGGGAGCAGGGCCTGGGGATGAGCAGGGGTTGAGCACACATGGGGAAAGTTGGAAGCCAGCATCTGTGATCTACACAGTTGCTGCTTCATTTCCTTCTAGACACTCACCTTCCCTGAGTGCTGCTGCCAACAATGAGGAAGCCTGTGGCATTTCTCCAGAGTCAGGTTTGATAAGGAGATGTGGTTCCACATGGACATCCTCAAATCCACTCATATCTCCAAGCTCTGCGTAGATATGCAGCTTATCTTCCAAATAACTGCAGATCTGCTGGTCCTGGTTACTCAGAGATTCTATTAACCAAATTTGGACATATTATGTTAGCAATAATACCATTCTGTTCTGAAGGTAAAGTACGCTTCCCACTCCTCCTCTTATCCATCTGCCACATTATCATTGCTAATTCAAAGCTACTACACACCTACAAACAAAGCCAAGGAGTGACTCAGTTTGCATGATACTTTTTGTAAACTGAAAGGGACAAGAGTCATTCCATCCATGGTCTGCACTAATGAAAGCTGACCCAGATTCTGACAAAGTTCCCACAGTGGCAGAAAGTCTGACCGTTAAGGAATTCTGATGATGTAATCTTGACTACATTGTGGGGCCCCTCAGCCATTTGATGCAGCCCCAAAAGTGGGCAATTCCATGAAGGAGGCCTGGCTAAGGCAGCTAGAGGAAGTGAGGATTCAGTGCATCTCTAATTAGCCTCCACCATGAAGGTCCCAGTGGAGATCTAAAGTTGTCCTCCCCATTATGACCAAACGCACCGCAGTATTCATATTGTATATATGATTGTAATCTTTGAACAAAATATGCTTTGTGAGGTATCAATAACTTGCAGGTCAATAATATCATGGTGAAATGTGTCCACCAGACAAATCGGGGGAAGGAGGGGAGAAACCTGTTTTTCAAGGACAAAATACAAGCTGGCACCTCTAGCCAGGTGTCATCAAATCTGATTGGCAATCACCCATCAAGTGGCCATTCTTTGGCAGCAAAGTGAGGGAGGGAGGAGGCTGGAATAGATCAATCTACATTTTAACAAACAACGAGACTTTTCTTTCACCACGAGACACTTGTCTCAATCCTCACAGCAGGAAGGAACTTTATCTAGGGATAACCCTCAGGAAAATGCATTTCAAAGGCTGCCTGGAATATAAAAGTGAGGGGCAAAAACACCCCAGACTTCTCTGTGTCTCTCTCTCTCTTTCTCCGAAGAAGAGAAAGGAACCAGCATTTGGATTTTGTGAGAGATCCTGACATGAAAATTTGATCAGCAGTATTGCTTGGAACCTGTGGTAAGAATTTTACCTTGAACCAAGACTAGTTTGTTACATTTTAGTTACTAAAAAGCTTTTTATCTTTATTTCTCTTGCAACCATTTCTGACTTTAATACCTTGTACTTGTATTCACTTAAAATCTCTCTCTTTGTAGTTAAACTTGTTTTATTCTTTAATCAAACCTACTCCAGTGTAGTGTTTAAACTGAATTGTTTGGTAACTGCAGTTAATATAGAAAACTGTTGTACACTGACACCTTCCAGGAGCAACAGGCCAATAATATTGGAACTGTCCAGTAGAGGGCTGCACAATGCAGAACACACATATTTGAGGAAAGTTTGGGACTGGGAGTGTGTTGGGGTGACCCTGCAACTGGTTACCAAGGCTGTTGGAAGCCAGAACGTGGCTTGTGAATAGCCGGCAGGCTGCAGCTACACACAGGCAGTCAGTGTGACTTGCATGCTGTTTGGCTGTCTGTGAGCAACCCAGGTTTGGAGCTACAGCAGCAAAGCATTGTGAGGCACCCAAGGTTGCAGGGCAGGCAGTGACAACCCCTCACAGGTCTGGATTACACCCCTGGAATGTAATACTCAAATATTAGCAACTCTACCACTTGCTCTCCCCTGGAGTCAATCATCCCTGGGAGCAGCAGCAAAGATGTGCAATTTGTATCTCACCGTGTCAAAAGTGCGCAGCCTAGGCCTAAATGCTGTATGTTTGGATAATATACAATGAAGTAGTAACAGATGAGTTGTTATAAAGAAATACAAATCCATGTAACTACTGTAGGTTTAGGCTATTTTGGCAAATAAAGAACTATACCTGTTCAATGCCTATTTGAAAACATCGATTTCTTTGGCTTTTTCAATACTTTTTCTTGTATTGATTTCAGTAGGTCAAAATACAAAACAGGTGGATACAATGAAATATCAAAGAAATAAATAAGTCTAGGCTCAAGTCACACACATCAAAGCACTCCCTTGCTTTTCCACGTCTGAAGTTTATCTATCAATCCAACCATCCTGAAGTCATCACTATGGTGTCTGAGCACCTGTTGTACATCCCCTTATTAGTCAGTAATCCAGATTATTTTTTACACTCCTAACTCTCTGGCACTGGAATTTTAAGCGTAGTGTGAGAGGCACTGTACCTTGACATTTTTGAATCTTGGCTGCTTTGGCCTCAGCTATCCGTCTATCCTCATCAGATTCGCTAATTTTTCCTTCTTCCTCCGGGCAACTTTAATGTTGAAATGCAAACAAAGGCAGATAAAGTAAATCTGTATATATCACACATACAGAAATTTTTCAGCCATAAAAAATAAAATGCAATGTTAGCAACTTCTGCTCTAACAGAGAAGCAGACCCTCTTTTAAAATATTAAGTAGTTCAAAACTAAGCTCTGTGTTTCTCTTCACACAGGACTGCCAAAAAAAAAAAAAAAAAGGAAAACTACAGCTGTGCAAATATTTCATAACAGATCTTCAAACCTGGCAAATACTCAGTCCAACCTTAGTTCACTGAGATTTGCAAATTGGGCAAAGATTGAGACCACACCTACTTCTGTGGGCTAATAGTATGCCCTGACCCTTCCCTCCAATGTCTTTAAGAATGAATGGATGGCCCCCTCATAGCTGTGGTACTGTGAAGATATTTTGGGGGATTATGAGGAGCAGATTTACCTTGTCATCTAAACTTGAGGCAGCAGGCCAGCTGGCCATCCCAAGAAGATCTGAAGAAGATTTCCCAAGGACATGAGAAGGTCTGGAGGTCTATAGCACCCCAGAATATCATGAATGCCAAAGACTAGGGAAAGGGAATCTGAGCTGCTTGCACATGAGGTCTCATAGGGAAAGGGGAAAGGTGTACAGCTTCCGATGGAAACTCAGAGAAACTCAGCTGTTTGGCCAAGTTTCACTCTGAGGTTTTGGAGTTTATGTGAGACCCCAATTCAAAGAAAAAAACTCCATTTCACCACAGAAACATACGGGTGACTCCAGTGAGTATTTGGCAATGAACTAACATAGAATAGTGGGAGCCAGATACTGACGTCAAATGAACCTGAGTCCATTTATGCCATTGCTGAATTTGGCTGCGGGGTGAAAATCCACATGAAACAAAACCAACAAGCAAAATGGCTTGCTGAGCCCCATGCAAGCCTGAACTGACAGACGTGGCATAGCTCTAGTGAGATACAATTCCTACCATAAGACATGCGCCTTCTTTGCATGGTAAAAAGAAATACAGACACCTTCCTGTACCTTTCCACTGCATCTTGAATCTGCCTCATCCAGTTATTGCGTTCTTCTTTAGAATTTGTATGAATCTCATACATCTCAGGCCCTGCCGACGAAGCACTAATCAGAAACATCCCTCTTTCTTCATTGGCTACCTCTCTTACTATCAGCTTCTGAAGAGATATAACTGAAGGCTTCTGGTCCTATAGAAAATAATCACAACAAATGCAGAAGAAAAATTATCCTTTAACAAAAGATAAGCATTTTTAAAAGCACAATTGTTACTTTTCAAATTAATCTTATTCTTGACTTTTATGGTCACACTCTAAGTGTATTTTGCCAAAAATCAGCTGGTGGGCTCAAGTTTTGAATGATCAGGCAAACAAATATTCTGTCAAGTATTCCTTTCAATAGTCAAATTATGCTTTATTTTACACTGTCCTTGGGATAAATTATTGGGCTATAACTAGTGTTTTTGTGTTAAAAAATGTCACTCCGTAGTGTCCTATAGACTACCTGGGTTAGGAATAATGTTTCTGTCTTTTCCTCTGATGTCTAATTGCATAGGCTTGTGCAGAGTTCCTCAAGGGTAAAATTTTCAAAACCATCCAAGTGATTTAGAAGCCTAAATCCCATTGATTTTCTATGAGATTTAGGCTCCAAATTCATGTAGGTGCTTTTGAAAAATTTACTCACAGTTTATATATTTGACATATAATGTATTTATTACTGTATTTGCAACTAAAATAAATCTTCACTTTTGCTTTACAGATTTTAAATTTTCTATTATGGACCTTCATAATCAGGTGAGACACAACTTAAAAGTAAATTCTCCCCTCTTTTCTGCTCAACTCCCTCTTCCTAAAAAAGACAGTTACCTTTTCCATAACTGTTGTTCTGCGAGTAGTGTTGCTCATGTCCATTCCATATTAGGTGTGTGTGCTCACCACATGCACCGGTGGTGCCAGAAGTTCTTCCCTCAGCAGTATCCGTAGGGGTGCAGCTCTGGTGCCCTCTGGAGTGGCGCCCACAGGGTGCGGCACAAGGGGCACTGCTGACTCCCCTTACCCTCAGTTCCTTCTTGCAGGAAACTCTGACAGTGGGGAAGGGGGGCAGGTCGTGAAATGGACATGAGTGACACATCTCAAAGAACATGGAAAAGGTCTTTTCTTCTTCTAATGCCTGCTCATGTCCATTCCATTAGGTGACTCCCAGCAGTTCCTGTGGAGGTGGGTAGGAGTTCACAGCTAGGCAGATTCTAATACAGCTCTGCCGAACCCAGCATCATCTCTGGTCTGCTGAGTGATGGTGTAATGAGACGTGAACGTGTGGACTGAGGACCATATCGCGGCTCTACAGATGTCCTGGATAGGGATGTGCACCAAGAAGGCCACCGAAGATGCCTGTGCTCTAGTTGAAGGGGCCCTGACGATCGGTCGCGGCGGTGAGACCTTTGCTAGGTCATAACAGGTCTTTATGCAAGAGGTGATCCAGTTGGAAATCCTCTGCAAAGAAAGCAGAAGACTCTTCATCCTATTCACCGTAGCGATGAAGAGCTGGGTCGATTTATGGAAAGGCTTGGTACATTCTAAATAAAAAGCCAAGGCCCTCTGGATGTCCAGCGTGTCCAGACACCTCTCCTTAGCAGTCTTCTGTGGCTTTGGACAGAACACAGGCAAGAACACATCCTGGCTCATGTGGAAGGAAGATACCACTCTTCAGTAGGAAGGCTGGGTGGGGCCGCAGCTGGACCTTGCCCTGATAAAACACTGTGTAAGACGGTTCCGAGGTCAAGGCCTTAATCTCTGAGACTCGTCTCGCCAACATCATCACCACTAGGAAAAAGTGACCTTCCAGGACAAGTAAGAAAGGGAGCAGGAGCCCAGCAGCTCAAAAGGCAGGCCAGTGAGCCTGGAGAGGACCAGGTTAAGGTTCCACTGCGGGACAGGGGCCCGTACCTGTGGGTAAAGCCTCTCAAGGCATCTCAGGAAGCTGACAGTCATGTTGTGAGGAAAGATCATCTGACCTTGGATCGGCTGGTGGAACACGGAGATGGCTGCAAGGTGCACTCTAATGGAAGAATGCACCAGACCCCGGGTCCTGAGTTGCAGTAAGTAGTCCAAGATGGACTGCACTGAAGAACACGAGGGAGAAATGCCACACTCTGATGTCCAGCAGGAAAAACTTATCCACTTGATCAAGTAAATTAGTCTTGTGGATGGCTTCCTACTTCTGAGGAGGACCTGCTGGACCTTCTCCGAGCAGGTACGCTCCTCCAGGTTCAACCACGGAGCATCCACGCCAAGAAGTGTAGAGACTCCAGGTTGGGGTGTAGGAGCCGACTGTGATCCTGTGACAGCAGGTCTGGGCGGTAGGGAAGGGGCCTAGGAGGGGCCACTGCCATGTTCATGAGCGTGCCAAACCAGTGCTGGCGAGGCCACAAAGAGGTGATTATGATAATCTGTGCCTTGTCTCTCTTGATCTTCACTAGGACCCGCCTGACCAGAGGGATTGGAGGAAACATCAGACCCTCGGCCCACGACAGGAGGAAGGCATTGGAGAGGGAGTCCTTGCTCAGGCCCTGTCAGAGCAAAACCAATGGCACTTTCTGTTTTGCCAGATTCTGCTTGAAGGGCTTCCCCACTTCTGGAAGATAATGCAGGTCACCTCTGGGTGGAGCGAACACTCGTGGTGAGAGGAGAAGTCCCTGCTGAGGTGATCTGCTAGGGCGTTCCTGATGCCGGGGGAGGTGACCAGCTTCCAGATGGATGCCGTGGTCGATGCAGGAATCCCAGAGACAGGAAGCCTCTTGGCAGAGAACCAAAGAGCATGCTCCTCCTTGCCTGTTGATACAGAACATCGAGGACATACTGTCCGTCAAAACTCTCACCACTTTGCCCACCAGGTGCGGCAGGACGACCCTATAGGCCAGCTGGACAACTCTGAGCAACTTGACATTTATCACGTAACATTGTCTCCTTCAGAGTCCACATCCCCTGGGTCCAGAGATGTTGGAGATGCACCCCCAATCGAGGTCCGAAGCATCCAACATTAGCTCGACAGATGGAGCGGGACTGTTGAACGGGACTCCTTCTAGGGTTTTCTTGCAATCAGTCCACCACTGCAGCAAGGTGAGAACCAGCAGAGGGATGGTTACAATCTTTTCCAGGTGGTCCCTGGATTGGGAATAGGTCCATTGCTGCAGGGGCAGCATGCAGAGTCTGGAAAGGCAGACCACGTATGTACAAGCTGTTGTCAGGGGAAACGCGGACACTTCTGTGATGAAGTCCATGAAGGAACGAAACTTGTCTAAAGGCAGGCACACTCTCCACCGGGTCGAGTTGAGCACGGCTCCAATGAATTCTATCCTTCGAATTGGAACTAACATGGACTTTTTGTGCTTGACCAGTAGTCCTATGGAGCAGCATATAGCTTATAATATAGTGACGTCACGTTGGATCTGAGCCTGGGAGCTGCCTTTGACCAGACAGTCGTCGAGGTACAGGTAAATCTGGATTCCTCGACATCTGAGGTAGGCCACGACTACTGCCATACACTTGGTGAACACCCTTGGTGCTCTTGCCAGGCCAAATGGAAGGACCGCAAACTGGTAGTGGGCCGAGGCAATCGTAAAACAGAGAAAGCGTCTGTGTCCTGGGAAGATTGCTATGTGAAAGTATGCGTCTTTCAGATCGAGAGCGGCATACCAGTCTCCCGGATCCAGGGAGGGGATAAAGGAGGCCAGGGAGACCATGAGAAACTTTAGCTTTCTTAGATATCTGTTGAGGTCTCACAGGTTCAGGATGGGACACAGACCAGCCTTGACCTTTGGGATCAGAAAATACTGGGAATAGAAACCCTTGTTCCGGTATGGAGGCAGGACCATCCCCAGCTGTAAGAGTCCCTGAATCACCTGCTTAGGAAGATTCTTGTGAGAAGAGTCCCTAATGAGGGACAGGGAGAATGGAGGCAGTGTAAATAAATTGGAGGGTGTATCCCTGCACTGCCATACTGAGGACCCAGCGGTCCGAAGTTATTGCCGACCACACCGGGAGGAAAAAGGAAAGGCATTACAAAAAAATTGGGAAAATAGGATCCAGGAAACAGACTGTGCACCCCCAGGCACACCCTCAAAACAACTTTTTAGCTCCTTGCTTGGAACGGGTCTAGCCCAGCTGGGCAGAGGGTCGGGGTGGGTGGCTCGTGGGCCATCTGTAGCCCTTGGGATTTCTGTGCATCAGGTCCTGCTGGGACTGGCTCCCTTGCCCCTGGCAAAGTTGCGGTTTGAACTGCTTATGTGCCGGGCCCGGAACATAGAGCCCCAGAGTTTTTAGGGTATATGGGCAGTCCTTCAGCAGCATCAGATTCTGCTTGAAGGGCCACCCTGGCAGTGGCCGTGCCCTCATTGAGGATCACCCGGAATTCTTTTCAGGAACTTTCCAGGAGGGCACTCTTAAACTTGGCCACAGTCTGCCACATATTAAAGTCATAGCGGCCAAGGAGGGCCTGGTGGTTGGTCACCCTCAACTGTAAGCTAGATGAGGAATAAATGTTTTGTCTGAACAAGTCCAGTTTCCTGGAGTCTATTTTTTTTGGGTAGCTCCGGGTTGCCCCTGGCGTTACCTGTGGTTAACTGCCTCGACCACCAGGCAATTTGGGGCAGAATGGGAGTAAAGGTATTCGTGCCCCTTAATCAGGACAAAGTACTTATGCTCTATCCATTTGGAAATGGAGGGCAGAGAGAAGAGGGTTTGCCACAAGGTGTTGGATATCTTCAGTACCCCTTTGTGAAGGGAAAGGGCTACCTTAGCAGGGGCTGTGGAGAGGACATCAAATACGGAGTCCACTTGCTCCTCCAACTCCTCCACCTGCAGGCCAAGGTTGGACGTGACCCTCTTCAACAGCTCATCCAGAGGAATCGAGTGAGGGGTTTCATGATGGCCTCGTCCGGTGACGACAAGGAGGAGGCTGGTACCGTGGGTTACATGACACCCACTGGTGGTCCAGAAGGCTGTTCCCTTTGGTCCACATGGACTTGCTGGGTCTTATCCCCGGGGCCTCAGGCACCAGAGTTGCGTTGTCGATGCCACAGGTCTGTCCAAGGCTCCCGATCCTGAGCATGCATGCTGGGAGGGTTGGGTGAATTCCCACAGATTCCAGGGGTACCATAGGCCTGGCCACTGGGCCTGGGGCCACAAGCCAGGGTTTAGTAGCAAAGATGCAGGCAGCACTGAGGGTCTGGGAGGCTGCTCCAACGATGTGGAGCCATACCAGAGCCATGCCATATCCGGAGCGATTGCTGCCCGGTGACCTGGATCCACTGGATCGGCGACTGTGTGCCTGGCGATAATCACGGTCACATCTAGAGGAGGACCAGTCCAAGCAGGACATGCGCCTCCACGGGAACCTTGGGGACCAGTGATGCTCGGCAGATCTGCGATGGGAGACTGGCAATCCAAGCCTCATGCTTCAAGACCAGTACTGGGATGAGGAGCAGGACTTGGAGGTATTGCGGGCCGGATGTTGGGGGCATCTCTCTGAATATGGTGACACCCGTCTCAGGGATTGTTGGCGGGAACCGCGGCGGCAGTCCTCCAATCATTCCCAGGATCTGTAATGACATTTCGGTGACATGAAGGGCTGGCCCCAACGTTCCTGTCGGGGAGTGTGTGCCTCCGAGAGTCTGTGCCAGGTAATCGGCGAAGTCCGCCTCGAATCCTGCTGCTGGTGCCCAAGGCCCAAGGTAGAGGGTTTCGATGCATCTGCCTCCCTAAATCCGAGGCATGATGGCTCAGAGTGGGTGAGCGGTGGTGGGACATCCCCCTCGATGGGGAATTGCACCGTTGAGGCGAGGGAGGACAGAAAGGTCCCAAGGTGGGCTTATCCCGAGGTCTGGGCACCGCCAGAGCTGGTATGAGCAGCACTAGGAACATCAGGATCTCCTGCACAGCCTGGAGCGCTTCAAGCATCGATGACACCTGAAGATGATGAAGGCTCGCCTCTGTGTCTGGGCTTCCAGGCAAGCAGTACTGGGTCTACCATGGCGCCGGGCGCAGAGTCAGAAGGGGCCCCTGCCAGCCCAATCCCCTGGCCGGCTGAGCCGACCAGGAAAGCTGTCCCCACCCCTGCTCCCCCCCCCCCGCCTCTTCCCATCCCTGCTCTGCCACAGCCCCATCCCCACTCCGCCCCTTTCCCCCTAAACCCTCTCCCCTGAGCTATGCATCCCAGGGGACTGCAGCAGGGGTTGGGCCCGCCCAGCACTCACTGGGCGGTGGGAAGTGAAGCGACCTGGCCCCAGCCTGCTCCACCGGCTCCTAGTTGCGCCAGCAGTGAGTGCCTGGGGGCAGTTCTCCCTCCCGCAAAGTCTTGGAGCCAGGGGAGCAGAGCCGAGTGGGCTGGGGCCGGATCACGCCAATTCCCACCGCCCTGTGAGTGCGGATCAGGTCTGCCCTGCACTCACCAGGTGGCAGGAAGTGGAGCGAACTGACCCCAACCCACTCCGCAAGCTCATGCTGGGGTGGGGCTCCCTCTTGCCCCTCAAGCCTGGAGAGGAGATGAAGTGGTGGGGAAGGGGCATGGGATGGGGAAGAGAAGCAGGGGCGGAGGGAAAGAGGCAGTGGGGACAAAGGGGGTTGGGTGGGGAGGAGATGAATCAGTGGGGAAAAAGCATGATATGGGAAAGAGAAGGGGTTGGGGGAAACGGAGGCAGGGGTGAAGGAAGGGCGTGGGATGAGGAGGAGATGGGGCAGTGGGGAAGGGGCATAGGATGGGGAAGAGAAGGGGATGGGGGATGCGGGGGCAGGGGAAACTGGACCCCAGCATGCAGCATCCCCTTGGCAGAAGCTGGCCCATTGAACCCTCACCTCCCCTGCATCTGTACCACCCTGATGAGCTCCCGCAGACACCCTCCCCACTGAACCCCAACCACCTGCATCCTTCCCGATGAACCTCACCTCCCCTGCACTTAGACACACACCCAGTGCTGAGCCCCAAACACCTTTACCTGGATCCCCTGCAGAGTCCCATTGCCCCTGCAACCCCTCAGTGAGCTTCTGTGCATCCAGATCTCCCACTGAGCCACCTGCACCCAGACTGCCCCACAAAGTACTCCCTTCCCCCCCCCCCGGATCCCTCCACACTAGGTCACTCTGCACTTGGATCCTGCTACCAGGCTGAGCCTTCTCACTCACACCTGGTGCACCTGGCACAGGGGGCAGGGCCCAAGGGTGTTTCTGGGGCAGGCCTGGTCTTTGCACTGTGTCAGGGTCGGGTGCAGCCTCACTGCCGAGTCCCTGTCCCGGGGTGGGGTGGGGTGGGGGAGGCTGCAGGGTAATCTCCCACCTCCATGCAACAAGTAGCCTGTGGTCCCCACTGCCATGTTGGAGCCCCCACATTTATTTATTGACAAAATTTGCAGAATTTAAAAATACTGTACGCAGAATGTCTACCTTTTTGGTGCAGAATCCCCTCAGGAATATGGGGTGTTGTGCAGCTGTGATGCTGGGACTGTGAGGAAGGTGGTGGGCGGTGCTGGGCAAGCAGTGTGCTGTGCAGGGTGCTGTGCAGTCGTAGGAGGCCAGTGGGGAGGTCTCTGGGAGGGTAGGGGCTGGGCATAAAGATCTGTGGTGGAGGTCTCTAGGTGAGGGGTGCTGGGCATAAGGTTGGGGGATTGGGCAGTGGTGTGGTGTGGTGCGGGCCTGCCCTCAAGGGGAAGGGGCATGCTGGCAGCACAGGGCTGGGCAGGCCAGTATGCATCTGGCAACTGCAGGTTTGTAAACAGTGCCTCCTGCTGGGCTGCACAGAGCGGGGCTGCTCCCGCCGTGCTGTGCCCCCAGCCCACCCATCACTCTGGAGACTCACCATCCTGCCCCCCTGCACCTTTCCCCATGGAGGCCCACAAATATGTTTGCATCAGGCCCACAAAAAGTTAATCCAAGCCTGCAGGCAAGGAATGGGGTGGGCTGCATTGCTCGACGTGAGCTGAGCTCGACTTCCTGATGGGGGAGATGAACCACCTGGCGCTGGTCTTAACTTGCCCCCAGCCCTGTCTTTCCCCTTGCAGAGAATCAGAGACCGCCCCCTACCGGCCTTCTTTGACTTTTTGGCTCCAGCTGTGGATGGGGATAAGTGCCGGCTTGTCAATGGCACTGGTGGGGCACTACGCACTGATGCCCCGGTACTGGGTGCTGAGTCAGACCTTTGCTTTGGGGTCGAAGTGAGTGCTGACTCCATCAGGAGCACTTTGAGTCTGATCTCACGCTCTTTCTTGGTCCTAGATTTAAAGGACTTGCAGATTCGACACTTAACACTTATGTGACCTTCACCAAGGCACCTGAGACAGCTACTATGCGGATTGCTCATGGGCAGGGACCGTTAGCAGTGATCGCAGGGCTTAAAGCCTGGGGTCCAGGGCACGCCTCTCCCCTGCCTAAGTCCCCGAAAGGACTAACAAAACTAACTACTGCTAAGGGCTAACTAACTCAATTATTAACTACGTACATTAACTTTACAAGAACTCTAGTTTGCACGAATGAAGCCTAAGCAATGCTAGTAAGACCAGTGAGCGTTCCGTGCACAGTCACTGGCGGCAAGAAGGAACTGAGGGTGGGGGGAGCTGGCAGCATCCCTTATATGCACCATGTGGGCACCACTCCAGAGGGCACCAGAGTCGCTCCCCTATGGATACTACTGAGGGAAAAACTTCCGGCACTGGTGCATGTGGCGAGCACACACACCTAATACGGAATGGACATGAGCAAGCACTTGAAGAAGAACATAGACTTTAACTTTGGAAATAATCTGTTTTCCATATACAAATACATTTTTGCTCAGACAAGATTCCCAGCACCATAAAAAAACCCAACAATGTTACTATCAGTATAACTGGATAATAAAACCTAGAAGAGCAGCTAACTTTTAAGAAATGCACAAGAAAAATATTTAAAATATGTATTAAAATGTTGTTTATATACTTACAACAGCTGCAAATATATATTTTTGGTCTTTTTCTTGTAAAAACAGCAGCACATCAGTTAGAAGCAGGGCTAAACTATCTTCAAAAAAAGAGAGTGGTTTTAATGAAAGATATCACAATCAATTTCTCCTTTTAACCTGAAGACAAATCCTGATCAATGGAAACTTAAGAATTCTTACAGTAAACTGAGTATGAAATATGTGCATCCCATCACAGTCTGCCGAAAGCAATTTCAGGCTACCATTTTACAGCTTGTGTGAATGATGGCACTTTTAGCTGCCACCTTCCTGCAACAGAATGCTGCATCACTTGATCAGTAAGTACTAACTTGTATGGAAAAAAGGGACAAGCACCAAATTGCCAGCACTTCCTCCTGAAGTGACTAGGTGAGAGTCACTTCAGAAGAGAAATCGCATCCAAAGACAGATCCACACTAATTTATTTCCTTGTTGTTGATGTTTATGAGGCTTGATATAATCACAGAACAAGGAAATATGGGTAAAAGCATTTGTGTATTTTTTCCTAATTTATAAGATAAACCATGAATAGATGGCTTTTAATGGGATGTTAATGGCAGCAAAAAAGAAAACCGTGTATGATTAAACACTGAACACCAAATTCTGCACTTAGATGTACATATGTGGCTCCAGTCTAATTTGGTCCTGAGTTTTCTTCTCAAATGAAGGTGTTGCAAGTGCAGGTGAGTGTGATTTTGACACCAGGGGCCAAAATCAGACGTGAAGTACTGGGTGGTGTAAATGTATATGTCAGTATGTCACGAGACAGTGTGCAGAGAGGGAGGTTTGCAGCAAGAAATGCAAATAGCAGCAGAGTGCAAGAATCTTGTGTGATTGGTTATGTCATGTCTGAATTTGGCCCCATGCCTAGGTATACTGTGCATCACATACAAACCACAACACTTTCTAATCTAGAATTATCGTGTCAGCAATTAGCAGCATTTCTTGTTCATTTATGGTACCTTAAATTCCACTACCTCACGAACTCACATTTGTGAACTATTGTTACAAGTGATTTTCTCTTTTTAACCCAAATGTTAATTTTCATACATTATTTGCAAATAAAAAGCTATGGAATTTCTTTGCAAAGATGTGGTACCTTTGAAACGTCCAGTAGCAGTTTTCCAGTACACCAAACCTTCATGCAGAAGCGTCCTCTCTTTCTTTTTCAGGTCCTGCTTCCTGAAAACATGGCCATTTTTCAGTTTGGTATAAGTTTTGTTTTCAATCTTACTGAGAATCTCCAGCAATTTTTGCCTTTTCTCATATTCATTGACTTTCAAGTCTACTGCTGCAATCATGTCCTTAATCAGGCAATGGGCTTTGCATAAGTCTTTATGCTCTTCTGTTCCTTCTGTATGAAACAAAGAACAGACAACATTACAGTATTCACCCTATTCAAGAGATGACATTTTTCCTGATTTTATATGATCTGCTTAACACAGTTCAAGACTTAAATCAACTGATATGTTGTAAACAGACCTGGGAAATTAATTTCTGATAAGTAATTTATTTGAAAAATATAGTCTTTTTTTGTATTTGTGATATGTCCCTGAGCAGTTTGTAATCATCTCAGATTTATTCAATAGTCAGAATTACTTGCCAAATAGTTTCCGCAAATAATTCATATACTGTTGATTCTTTATAAGCAATTCACTTGCAGTATTCAACATTTAAAATTTAGATTATACACATAGATCACATGGCATGTCATGTCTCCTGACTGGATGAAAATAATTTAGCATCTGGTTTACAGCATGAATAGTTGCATATTCTCCATCTTTGCAAATATGCCTGTCAGTTTATTGATCACTATAATATTCAAAGGTGGCAAAAAAAGAATTGAAGCAACTTTGTATGACTATTAATGGAAAACATTTTGTAATATTTTATTGTCCAGCACTAGTTATGAGAAACTTCCTTGAATTCACTTAAATAGTTTTCCAGGCTTAGTCCCAAAAAAGTTCCACATCTGACATTCAAGATCTTCTGCTAAAACAATTAGACTCCTCAGAATTTTGAGGCTTATCTGAACCTGACCTCTGAAACTTTTAAAGTCTGCCCATTCCTAACAAATACATACACCAGACATACTGTTTGGGTGACATTTACCCTGTGTAGACAGCTTAAGTGGTGCACAGAGGCTTTGTGTTGGCTCTCAGAACAATTGCAAATTTCACGCTTTGGGACTATGTTGCATATATTATGCAGGAGATGTATTCAAGTTCCAGATTTGTCTCTGATATGAGGCAAGATTGAATCTATTACTCACCTTTTGAGTACTGCAGTATCCTTTCTACCAGAACTGGGTATTTCGTGATGCGCTGAGTGACAAGCAGAATGCATTCTGGGATTCCTCGACGTCGAGCCAAAAGATTGCTATTTCGCAGCTTTAAAAATAATTATGCATATTTTATTGTAAGTAGGAAAGTTACACTAAAATATTAAATTTACTAGCAAAAGGCATTAGATCTACATGTGCTAAATAAATTGAAACTGAAAAAAAAAGTTAAATTATCTGCACTATCCACAGTGAAATGTCAGATATCATCCTGATACTCCCAGCTATTGAGTCTATATCTACATTTCCATTAATGCTGAGAAAGTGCAAATTATACACAAAACCAAGCTTTACATTCATTATCTGTGCCTCATTTGATATATAATCCTTTGTTCAGTGTGGAGATCTTTCCTATACATTCAGAGGTGGTTTAGCTGGATGTCTGAAAGATATAATTGATGAGGTGGCTCATAACTGGAATATGTGTGTATTACAGATTTATGTTCTAATCTAAACAAAAATGGAATTTACCAACTCTCTGATTACGCAGGATTCTGGGTGTTTTTTATTTTTTTTAATAAGATATTGCAATAGATCTATTGAATATCATGGACCTGATTCTGAAAGGGAACTCAATCCTATTTCCCATTTTGCACCTACAATTATTTGTGCCCACAAGATTGCATGAATAAAATGGGAGGTTACCTCCTACAATCAGGCCCTGTGTTCTTTAAATCAGAACTACAAATTATGAACATGTTTTCTGGCCACTTTGTTAACAAGAGTTACATTTTTGTAAGAACTTACTTTAATAAAATTCTGGAACTTCTTGTTTTGTTGCAGCTCTTTAAAGAGATTAACAGCTTCTTTTTGATGACTACAAAATTCTCCATATATTTTCTTCATTTTATTGGCATTTTCCTCTGAAAACTAATGAAAATAATAAAAATGTACTCAACAATATATCTAACTGCAAAGAGTATGTTTAGGGATTTTTGCATACTATCGACTGTAACTTTTATTGATGTTAATGGAAATAAACCACATAAAGGGTCTTGACGGCATCCTATAAATCAATGGGAGTCGTAATCTGCATAAGGAATGTAGAATCAGGCCTATAGAGGCTAGAATATATATAGGAGATGGACTGTAAAAACAACTATGCACACAAGTAGGATGAATTGGATGTGGTCCCATATATTTAATTTTAAACCTCAAACAAATCTCCTTAGATCTGCCATTAATATTACCTTAGTTTAATAAAACAGAGAATTTTAGAAGTCTACTTGTTGTAACCGTTATTTGTGTTGTCACTTTCAAGTACAATGTGCAGTGTTGTTGTAGTCATGTTGGTCCCAGGATATTAGAGAGACAAGATGGGTGATGCAATATCTTCTATTGTACCAACTTCTGTTGGTGAGAGAGAGAGAAGCTTTCAAGCTTACCCAGAGCTCTTCCAGTCTGGGAAACGTACACAGAGAATCACAGCTAAATACAAGGTGGAACAGACTGTTTAGCATAAGCAGTTAGCACATATTTCAAGAGACCATTCAAGGTGAAGTGGCCCATTAACATCTTTCTACTTATAGAGGTGCAGGAAGAAAGCTGAGGATGGGTACGGTTAAGTGGGTTATGGATAGTTGTAATAAGCCATAAATTCGGTGTCTCTATTCAGGCCATGATTTATGGTATCTAGCAGAATTATGAATTTAAGCTCATCTTTTGCAGGTTTCCTCTGAGGATGAGGACTAAGAGATCAGCCATAGAGTGATCATTCTGTGAAAATGTTCACCCACAGGTCATATAGCGTTTTTGGTTTTTATCATTTTTCTGTGTGAGTTCATTTGAGAGTGCAGTGATTATCTGGTTTCACCCACATAGTTGTTATTGGAGCATTTAGTGCACCGATGAGGTACACCACATGTTGTGATAGGACACATGAATCTTGAACAGTGTGTTGATTGCTGTAGCATCGGATATATGGCTGCAGGTTTTGCATCTGTTATTCTGGCTAGGTCAGGTGCTACTTTGAGTCCTGGTCTGTGGGGAGCTTGCTTCTAATGACATGCTTGGCGAAGTTGGGGGGTTGTTTGAAGGCCAGAAGAGGAGGTTGAGGAAAAGTTTCTTTCAGAATGTCCCCACCAAGTATGGATCGTAACCGTCTGAAGATAACCCATATGGCATAGGGGCTGGAAGTCGGGGTGTTGCACCTTACTTAAAGCTGTTTCCATCATCTACAGGGTTTATAGTTTGGTTCAATGGCTCACAGCACCCGCGCTATATAAATTGTTTCAGCACCTTGTCACATGGGCTCCACTGTGGAGAGCAAGGTGGCAAATAGAGATGTGAGGTCGATGGGGGTTTTATTTCATACTGAAGCAGGTTCTCTCAGCCCTGGTCTACACTACAAGTTTAGGTCGAATTTAGCAGCGTTAGATTGATTTAACCCTGCACCCATCCACACGACAAAGCCATTTTTGTTGACTTAAAGGGCTCTTAAAATTGATTTCTGTACTCCTCCCTGATGAGGGAATTAGCGCTGAAATCAACCCTGCTGGGTCAAATTTGGGGTAGTGTGAACGCAATTCAACGGTATTGGCCTCCGGGAGCTATCCGAGAGTGCTCCATTGTGACCGCTCTGGACAGCACTGTTAAACTCAGATGCAATGGCCAGGTAGACAGGAAAAGCCCCACAAACTTTTGAATTTCATTTCCTGTTTGACCAGCGTGGCGAGCCCAGAGGTGACCATGCAGATCTCATCAGTACAGGAGACCATGGAGTCCCAAAATCGCAAAAGAGTTCCAGCATGGATCGAACGGGAGGTACTGAATCTGATCGCTGTATGGGGAGACGAATCCGTGCTATCCAAACTCCGTTCCAAAAGACAAAATGCCAAAACATTTGGAAAAAATCTCCAAGGGCATGAAGGACAAAGGCTATAAACAGGGACCTGCACCAGTGCCGCGTGAAACTTAAGGAGCTCAGGCAAGCCTACCTAAGATCCAGAGAGGCAAATGGCCTCTCCGGGTCAAAGCCCCAAACATGTCGCTTCTATGATGAGCTGCATGCCATTCTTGGGGGTGCCCCTACAACTACCCCAGCCCTGAGCATGGACTCAGTCAATGGATTCACATGCAACAGGGATGCGGATTTTGGGGACAAGGAAGATGATGAGGAGGAGGAGGTTGAAGATAGCGCACAGCAAGGAAGCAAGCAGAGAAACCATTTTCCCCGACAGCCAGGAACTGTTTATCACCCTGGATTTAGTACCCTCCCAACTCATCGAAGGCAGGCTTCTGGACCTAGAAGGAGGAGAAGGGACCTCTGGTGAATGTACCTTTGTAAATATAATCCATGGTTTAAAAGCAAGCGTGTTTAATGATTAATTTGCCCTGAAGACTTGGGATGCATTCGTGGCCAGTACAGCTACTGGAAAAGTCTGTTAGCCAGAGGATGGAAGTATCATTGATGTATCTCAGGTGTATTAATGGTTCTGTGGTGCATTTGTCCAGAAATTCTTCAAGGTGGTCCATGAAGAGGTTGGTAGATTGTTAGATTCTTAGCTAAATACTAAAAATCAGGGACTGAATAAAGACACCGTTGTAATGAGTCTAAAATCCAAACTACAACCCATTTATCTTCCCCGACTCCCCACCAGCTTTTTTTTCCTCTTTCTCCGTTATGACTGGAGAGGTGCTAATGGGTCACTTCACCTTGAATGATCCTTTAAAATATGCGTTATGCTAAACAATCTATTCCACCTTGTATTTAGATGTGACACTGTAAGTACATTTCCCAGACTTGAAGAAAGCTTGTCTCACCAGCAGAACTTGGTCTAAGATACCACCTTCAAGTACAAGTCAACACATGCAGCAGGAGCACAAGCTGCCCCATATATCCTGGCTAACATATATCGACACTGTTCTGGAAGACCCTCCTCAAGAGATGAGAGGATAATTCATTCTTTCAATCCTTTGTCTAACAACTGTGTTAGCTAGTGTCAGTTTTGGTGGTAGATTAAGTGATGGAAGCAACTGTCCACTATGAACCTGATTCAGACCATCAATACCCAAATAGGTTACGAAAACTGTCATCAGTGTTTTTTTTCTACCACGTCATCAATAATTTTCTCACACTACAAAATTTGAAGCAATAACCAAGAGATTAAAATCTTTGCATCCTATTAGCCAATCCTAAGAGATCTAGTTATCTCCCTGCCCCACAAAAATTTTGAACTCAACAAATATCTTTTTTGGGCCTTGAATATGTGAAAATTTAATTTCGCTGATCTCTTTACCTGCTGCACAAGGATATCTCCAATTCTGTTGATTACAAAATTTCTCTCATTTCCCCCCTCACACGATTCCTGTCTTCTCTCCCTCATAGCGCAGAAGAATTGCCTGTGAATCTCTAGCAGTTCATCTAAGCAGGGAAATATTTTGTCTACAGTGCTGTGATCTAGTTGCAATTCTTCTTTCATTCCTTTCCTGAATATTTCAGACATAATGAAGAGGGTGTGGATGTGATGAACTTCTGTTTGCATCAGCTCTGTAGTTTAAAGGAAGATGGTGCAGTGTAATAATCCAACTAGATATTTTTCATCACATTTGACATGCATCACATAGTTTTACATTCAAATATATGGACATAAATACAATTTCTTCCATGATAAGCATTAAAACTAACAAAACAGTCCCAGCTATGTTACATGCGCTCTCCAACCAGCCCACTTCCTCTTTTACCATTTCTGCCCCATGACACAAGTTTTGGGTTTGAAGGAGGCAGAGAACAAAGGGGACAATGCAGGTGTTTGCATGCAGGAACACATGCAGAGAGCAGAATACCATTTTCACACAGGCAGGTGTCTCTGTGCAGCTACTTTGCAAAAAGCTCCGCTGGCTCCCTCTACTGCACTATGCTGACCAATACAGCATCACAGACCAAGTCAGCAAAGCCACAGTTAAAAATATCGAAATCCAATTCTTGCCTGAACCATGTCCTTTGTTAAATTATTCACCATAGTTTGACTTTAGCACCAAAAAGTTAGAACTTACCAATATGCTGCACTAATGCAAAGTGTGTCAACTCAAACATGGAAACTCCCAACCTCTACAATATTAACAACTTATATTAAACTTAAATCTCTCAAGTCCTAGCAGTAAACATTAGGAATCATACGTAACTGAATACCAAGATTCTTTACATTAGCCTGCTCTGTTTGCACACTAATACACAGGCATCACTCATTCAGTGAGTCTGAAGTCCCTGGAAGATTATTTGAGTAAGAACTGAATAAAACCTTGAGTAAGGATCTCCAAACTGGCTCCAGAATGTTTTTTTTTTAAAAAGATCGATTTTCTGCAAAGATATTAATATTTTCAGTTTATCTATGTCTGAATGTTGATCTTCGATATTTTATTCTTACAGATAACTACTAGCTTTCTCTTTCAAAGCACTTTTTATTAATTACTGAACATTTAATCATTTTAGAAACTTTATTTTGATTTCTGAAGAATAAAAGGTAAGTAAACGAAAGAACAGAGGAAATAATTTGCAATGAGTAATTTAGGGAATTCATCTCTTCCCCCCACCAACTGTTAGGGAAAAGTTGTGAACTTCTCAAATATATTATTTATTCAAAACTATCTGTAACTTTCTTTAGCAAATAATTCTTTGGTCTGCAACTCATCCGTAAACAATTCATCACAATTATTTGTATTTCATGTTGCGTTGGTTAGTTACATAAGGCATATGGTATAATTTCTGTTCCCTGACTGGATCATATCTATTAAACAGTGCAAATTGTGAATTTTATAATTAAGTATGTAATTCAAAATTTGCTTTTCATTACCGTTCCCACATTTGAGTTTAAAATTCACCTTTCAGGAATATACATGCTAGTAAAGTTTCAGTACTCAATTGTTCACAGAAGGTGGACATGAATGGGTCAAGAATATGGTTAAATTGAAATTAACTTTCAAATCCAAATGAATATTTTTAGGCTATTGTCTTCAATATTCTGTTAGCTCTACATTATTATACATTACATTATTATATGTGACAACATAGTCTTTAAATATTCTTCATTATTCATATTAAAATCTAAGCACTGAGCGTTTTATTCCAGTTATATGACTTGTGTATCCCACCTTATTGCCTGTGCCAAGTTATTTTCAACTTTTAAAAAATAATTAAAACACTGACCAAAAATTACATCCTGCCTTTTGATAACATCCTTTTCTTGCTTGCTACAAAATGCTGGATCCACAACAAGACTCCAAGATTCTGCCTCAAACTCCTGTGCCTCTGTGCTGAGGTCAGTCCACAGGGAGGCATCCACATCATCTATGACAAAATAAAAACCTTGTAAGCACTGGTCGCACAAACAGGTTGGCAGTATCACAGCGAGGGAAGATCCTCATGCGCATATATGTTTATTCATGCAGTGAGTATATTGCTGAACTGAGGTAAGCCTTAATTAACGATTCTAACCAGTACTGAGAAAAGATTAAAATGAAAAGACAAAGCCTTACACACTAAAATGTAAACAGAATAGCATGGAGGCAAGCAGAGATTTGGGAATCAGAGGGAATATTTTTTTCAGGATTGGATCCATTGTTTGAAATACCCCCTCAGAAGTGCCCTCTGATTTGAGGTGCCTCAAATTTATGTGCGCCCAACATGAGATTCCTTGTGCCAGATTTTCTCTCTCTCTGTGAATGCCCTTCAACTCTGGAATTCACATCCCCAACCCCTTTTCAGAAATAGCCCATATCTGTTGACTTTCCAGACATGAATAGCGGGTTGAGGAGGGCAGTTGGGAGGTGGGATTTTTGTGTTGTGGGAGGAACACGAGTGATGGGTGATACTGTTTGTAATGTGTGTGCTGAATGAGGGCAGGAGAGGGCTGGCTATCTGATCGCCGGCTATCTGATCGCCAGAAAGAAATATGAGGCTGTTTTGGTTTTGTAATCTCTTTTTATATTATATTATATTTTTAATTAGTGCAAAGGCTGTGGAGAGCCCAGGACAAATGTTTTTATCCGTTAATTTTTAACAACAAAAAATTAAAAAAAAACACAACACTTAAAATTAGCAAAGAGTTCATCACTAATTTAGACCCACTTGCAAGGTATTATGGGTCAAATTTTAATTCTCATTTATCTGATGGCGTCCTTTTAATGGCGGTCAGAATCATAATTAAGTTACTACACACGTATCTTCTTTTGATGCAGCAGGTAGTATTCTTAGACACACTAATTAATGATTCCACTTTGCATTTTGCAGCATAGGTTATAACATGTAAATTTCTCAGTTTACTTCTCACCTTCCATTACAAAAGAATCCATTGATGGAAGGGTCCCTATAGATTGTAGCAGCGTTTCAGATTGTGAGCTGGATATCCAGCTGCTACTATCAGTGTCTTGGTCTGAAGATGGCATAGATCTTCTGCAATGAGAAAAGCACTTAATTGCAGCAACTCACTTAGGAATGATGAATAATCTAGTTAGCATACTGTGCTGGTAGCTGCCTTCTACCTTTCAAAACTGGCACTCGGAACACTTTTGGATGAAGAGTGAGATTGCTGTGAGACTTCTTTCCTTACAGCAGAAAGTCCAATGGGCATTGAGGAAGACGGATGCATTGAGGAGAACATGGGCTGAGCAATGTCTCTAAATGATGAATCTGTGGAGTGAAATATATGTGTAAGTCTTATAGAAAACCTCATATGTTATTGCCTCGTATGACTACACCATGAAATGCTATACAATTCTCTTATAGCTTAATACAGGCCACTGGGCGTATTCTCTTATGGTGCAAGAGCACTGTGCTCTTTTCTGAGTGAGATGGAAAAACAAGCCACAAGGTGAAGCTGAGTGGTTTTGGTGCCCACGCTGTCAATTAGAGAACAAGCTTAAGCCATGGACACACTTACATCACACCCATACCTTGTTCAGCCACATGGTTGAGCCACACATTGGGGTACATGATTGGGAGGATTTTCAAAAGCACTCAACACTGGTTTTCCTCTGCTCTCACAGTGGTAAAACTTCCATTGTGCAGGTATGCGGGAGGAAGGACAGGAGACATTGGATGTGATTTAATTAGGCCACAATTTTGTTCTTAAATGTCTGGGAGTACCGGCAGATAAAATTGGGCAGTCCGGGTAATTCCATAATCATTTACACATAGTTGGTGTGGCGGGGTGCTGCTGTCAGCCCTCCCCTTTCACCCATCCTGGTCCCCGTCCAACCTGTTGGGAACTCACAACCATCCCCTAAATGAGATGGGGGGGTATAAAGGAGTGGGGGGTTGACTCCCTGCTGCATCAGTCATAGGAGCCCCAACCCCGCCCTCGTTTCTGCTCCTTTAAAGAATACCTCCTTTAAATCCTTTACCAATCCATTTTGTCTGATCACTGTATCTCTTCCCTATACAGCAGTGCTTCTCAAAGTCGGGCCGCCGCTTGTTCAGGGAAAGCCCCTGGCAGTCCAGGCCAGTTTGTTTACCTGCCATGTCCGCAGATCCGGCCGATCTCAGCTCCCACTGGCCGCGGTTCGCCGCTCCAGGCCAATGGGGGCTACAGGAAGCGGTGTGGGCTGAGGGATGTGCTGGCTGTGGCTTCCCGCCGCCCCCATTGGCCTGGAGCGGTGAACAACAGCCAGTGGGAGCCGCGATCGGCTGGACTTGCGGACACGGCAGGTAAACAAACTACCCCGGCCCGCCAGGGGCTTTCCCTGAACAAGCAGCAGACCAGCTTTGAGAATACTTGCACTGGACATCTGCCCCAGGCATACATAAAGAGTTGTGACATCATAGCCTAACCCTCAATTAATTTATGCCCAAACTAAGCCCCCAAATAACTGTAGGAAAGATGAAAAACCCACCCCACCTTGACCAATCCGGCAGAGTGAGAGAGAAAAAATTCCATCCCAGCCCCCAGAGAAAGGAGTGACTAGTGTAATGCCCACAGCTGATCATGACAAAACCTGGTATTTATCTATATCCAGGGGTGGGAGGATGAGTGCTGCTTTTCCTGGTCGAGGTAAAAGAGGGCTTTTCCTGCACTGGCATGGACCTAAATAATTCCCAACCCCTTTCCAGTCACCTGGGGCACAGGACAGAGAGAGAAAGGGATAGCTCAGTGGTTTGAGCATTGGCCTGCTAAACCCAGGGTTGTGAGTTCAATCCTTGAGAGGGCCACTTAAGGATCTGGGTCAAAAATCAGTACTTGGTCCTGCTAGTGAAGGCAGAGGGCTGGACTCAATGACCTTTCAGGTCCCTTCCAGTTCTAGGAGATAGGTACATCTCCTATTATTATAAATAGGTCAACATCCCTATGCTAACCGGATATGAAGCTGCCACAGCAAGTCACTCTCTGACTTTCTATCCCTTAAAGAGGCACACACCTTTTTCAACAAGACAAACAACAGCCCCCACTGCTTAATATGCAGTGAAGTCATTGACTTCAATGGGAGATGAGTGCTTTTGAAAATCCTACCTTATATGTATTAGATACTAACAAATGCACCTGTTTTCCTGTAGATATGGGACTCACATGGAAAAGTGCTCTCACACACACACACAAAATTGTGAATAATACTTTCCCTATTATTTTATTAATCAGGTAACACACTAAACTTTAAAATGACAGATTTATGACTATTAGCTTGCTTGCTTACTATAATACGTACTTGTTAGGACAGCTTGTGGTTTGGTCTTAATATGATATCTCTCTTGGAGTTTCTGGTAAAGAAGAATTTCATCTTATTAAAATGAAATAACAGCTGATTACACACTGAATAGTCAGTAAAGCCCTCAAGCAAACTGCATTATGATCCTGAATTTTTGCTACTGACAAACCAAAGTGAAAGTATAATGAATTTCAGCCACATTATCATACAAAATTAATTCAATTTATTTTCTTTCAAATTACTATGTTGTTATGGAATTATTCTTTTGCAACATGCATATGATTTGTGAGGGCTTAAAGAAAACAATTACACATGTAGGGCTATACTTCTTAAATGAGTCTGAAGAGACCTGAGGCAGGAAATTGACTCTAAGTTAGTCCATCCAAGCCAGAAAGTTTGTCCTTTGCTACATTGTACAAGGTTCATATGCTTAAACAAGTGTTGCATTTGAGGAGAGCAAGTAAGTAGTTTTTCCTCTCTTATCCTCTTGGATGATTGGTTGGTGATATTCTCTCTTCCTGGTAAATATCCATTAGTCCTAGTAGTTGTAGTACCTGTTAGAGGCAGCTGATTTAGCATTATAATTTATGTTTTAGATCCTTTTTGTAAGTTTGCCCAGAGACTATTCAGTGGGTGTACATTGATAAAGACAAAATAAAATAAAAAATGCATGTTTTATAAGTGCAACGTTGGGCATGTTTACCCTGAAGATCTGTGCACTGCAATAGCTACTCCAATATAGCCACACTGGTGCAAATCCCTTGTTTATATGCACTGCAACAGTTTGAAAAGTGACTTGCATTGGTGTGGCTTACTCCAGTGCAAATCACTTGTTAGTCACTAAAAAACAGAAACCCCCTTCACTGTATAGTTTTGAAAATGTAGCCCTCATTTTAATTGGGGGTTACCTACTGAAGTATGTTGGTTATTACACTCCAGGGGGCTCCGCTATGCTTCAGCTCTACTCGATGATTTTGCCTACTGTCAGAAGCACTGAAATGATATAGCTCAGGGGAAATCAATGGTTCCTCAAGGTCGCCCCATTTAAGTACACCTTAGAAATGCAAATCAAACCACATATCCCAATTTATCCTGCAACCCTCCAGAGATATAAAGGAAGTGACCCTACCTTTTTTCACTCCTTTTATAAAGTATTTGCTCAAGGCCACTGTTTATTGCTATTGGTTGTGTTAGATGTTTATTTGACATTCCCCCAGCCCTTTGTGTACAGACACTTGGTTGGCTCATTTCTGCACTGTTTTCTTTCTCAGCTTCATTTTCTGGCATCCTGTTTGTTTTAGTAACTAATTATTTCTAAGTCTCCATATAACAAGTAAGTCAATCAATACGAACCTATTATGAAGCAGCCTACAAAGACAAAGTACTGTTCAAACGCTTTGAATAAGTACCGCATATGCTAATCACTATAGAAGAAACTACAGAGATTGATTTAAAAAATAAAAGAGGGAGAATATACACAATACCATTGTAAGAACAGTAAGGCATAGAAAGTTACCTTTGTACATGCAGGAGCACAATCCTTACAGTTTTTATGCACAATTGCATTGCAATCTGAAAGGAAAAACAGATCTCAAAGCCTGAAACTGAAAGAGGTCAAATACTGTAGTGCACTCTAATCTGGGACTTCATCATTTTTCCTCCTTCAGGCCCACATACTGAATAGCCACAAATATGGCTCTAATTTTCTTCTATCTTTCCCCAGGGCTCTTTCAGGAATCAACTAGCAGGAGTCTCTTGTGAAGCAAGTGGCCATCATCTTTGTCCCCTCTCCCTGAGGCCTGGGGATCCTGGCTGACTAGGTAGAGAAGTATGCATCTTCAAATCCAGATGCCGCTCTTGAAATGGAATATTAAACAAGTATCCTGCAGCAGATTTTCAAAAGTTACATAAAAGCTACATAAAAGACAGTAGCTACTTACTAGAGCACTGCAATGACTCTTTCCCTAAGAGGGCTTTGTCACATGCCATACACAGGATACTGCCTGAGAAGTTCCCAGTTATAAACTGATGTCTAGTCAGTTTGTCTTTGGCTTCCTTATTCTTTGTCTTCAGATCCAACAGAGCAGGCAAAAGAAGAGAGATTAAAATAGATAAATAATCACCATAATATTATAACTTTAAAAAATATGTCTCTTAAGAAAAAATGGATTTTAAAATATCTATCTCCTCTCTCTGGTAACAATTGAGACAGTGGGGATGTGTGCCTGCATTAACTTAATCTGATATACAAGTAGATGCACCTGTAATTAAAGGTAGGTTTTAAAATTAGTTTTTACAACTCAGTTTTTGGTATTCAAAGGGACATTGCTAGGTTAAAAATCATCTATTTTTGAAATAAACAAGTTTCCCTTCCTGTGTTACTGATAGCACCTTATGGTTACATTGTGCAACACTTACTCACATGAGTAGTCCCAGCAGTTAACATTAATAGAATTACTATGTGAGTAAGTGCTCACCAGCATAGACATATGTTGCACAATCTAGACTTTAGATTACTAAAAATGAAACACTGAAAGTATCTGATTTACTTTTCACAACTAATTTTGTGGTTACATTTAGCACTTTGTTTGGTCCCTGATTCTAAAACTCACATATGCTCCGCAGCACTTACTCATGCATTAAATTCAACAGGACTACTCAACTGAGTAAATGCTACAGTAAAGACTACTGAATCAAGTCCTTACTGTGGATACTAAGAAAAATAGACATACACTTTCTAATACTTCTATTTTTGTATATCAAGTAAGAAAACTTTTTCCAAATATACTGCAGACATTTAAACTTGAGCTAAATCACAAGACACGAATGAGTAATAATAATTAAAAAGTGGCAAGGGAATTCAGTACTGTGAAAACAATGTTACTTTTAAAAATGAACAATATTGTTTGTCTATAAAAGGACACTGACAACATATTTGTCATAAGTTTTAAATTTAAAATGTCTTATAAATATAGTTTAAATAATTGGAAAAATCAGCCACTTATCTTTACCTAACAGGCCAGACAGGTCTGATCCCAAGCTATAATGCATTTCAGTTACGCTAACAAGCACCTAGTTATATGTAGATCTAAAATTACCTTGCACTTATTTCGTGTACTAGTCATTCTGTTCATCAGGAAGCTGAAAGTACGACTCACTTTATATTTTTCTGACTCGGATTTTGTAGGTATAATATACTTATCCCATTCCTCCTCCTGAATCCTAAAATGTAAATCAGTGAATACAGTTCATTACACTGGACAGAACATCTTAAAACAGAGCAGCACCTGGCTGATATTCTGCTTCAACTGCTTTTAACAATCACAGGATGTATTTAGTTGGTGTTGGTCCTGCTTTGAGCAGGGTATTGAACTAGATGACCTCCTGAGGTCTCTTCTAACCCTAATATTCTATGATTCTATTCAGGTTTAAACCATAAAAAAATGGTCAACATCAAACCAAAAAGTGACATTAGTCCCTGCATAATACTGATTATGAACACATGCATGGGTACTGCACGTAATGCAAACTATACTGCAAGTTTGCCATAATTATACTGTTATCAAACCTCTCAGCATGCATATTCCCATATTTTGCATGTTCCTTTGGGTAGCTCCCACATTAATGCCTTTTCCTTGCTATGTCTGATCTCAGTCAGCTGTGAAATAAGCAGCTTGGGCTGCAGCAGCCAGGGATTCTTCTGCATGAGCGCCAGCCTCATAGGTCCCAATTCAGCACAGCATTTTAGCACATGCTTAGGTGCTCTGTTGAACACTGGCTGGCCTGTGAATCGGTCACAGATGTGTGCTGTTTCCCTCCTCCTCTCCCTAGATGGCATTGGAGCACAGGTGTCTCTCAGCCAGCCTGCAAAGCCATGATGCTGCCCTGACTTGGGGATCAGATGGAGCACATGACACAGCAGTGGGCCCTGCTGGGAGTGTCACTGCCAGACTAAAGGGAAGATTTGGATTCCTGCACTTCACATAGAACAGGATGGTTCCCTGGTATCCAGCCACATAGTTCCAGAACATGCAACTGACTTTTTATTTGCAATAAATAAATATAAAAGGAAATTTCAATAAAAGTTGCAAAATGAAGAACTCAAAAGTCAAGAGATGCCAGTTAAGGTTGCCTGTGAACCTGTAACTCTGCTCTCCTGTGTGTATTCATTATAATACAGTCTTTACTAACCTGAACACTCAGGTTTTTTTCTAAAGTTTTTTAATGTGCACAGTAAATGAACTGGAAATCCTCTCCTCATTCAGTATGCACCTTGTACATAAACAGCTCTCATGGTGTCTATTTGTTCGGCAAACAAAATAACGTATAGAGTAACAGTAGATGCAGCCCACCTACATTTAAGGGTTGTAGGGAAAAGTGCATGACACTATAGTCAACAAACAGTAAGTGGTTACCGAAGTAAAGACTATTGCACAAACAGAGAGAGTTAAGGTTGTGTATGCCAAATGCCTGATAGAGCTGATGGAAGAAAAGATCCAAGGACTGGAGATGCAGGTGGAAACTCTGGTCGAGTTTAGAAGGGGGTTCGAGCAGATGATGGAGCACAGACACGAGGGGGCTGAAGGGATAAGCTCAGACTTGCAGATGGAAGCAGGACCAAAGAATTCAGAGGAGAGACTGCTGGGTGAGGAAAGTGGACGGTGGAAGCATGTGACTAAGAGAACCAGGGAGAGGAAAAGACAGGCAAGTGAAGGAGAAACAGAACTCAGGAACAGGTTTGCAGAGTTGGAAAATGAAGAAGGGGCACCAGCAGGTGGTCGCTGAAGGAGAGAGGGCAAGGAAAAAGAGAAGAGCTGTTAGTCCTACAGGAGGAGGGGAGGAGTCAATGGAGGCAACACCAAATATAAGCCCCAGGAGGATTGTAAGGGTGAATAGGAATCAAGAGGACTTGCAGCCAGTGGGTGCAGGGGATAGACCGGAGAATCACACTGTCACCAGGAAAAGGCAGGTCTACGTGATTGGAGACTCCTTACTGAGAAGAATAGACAGGCCTGTAACTAGAGCTGATCGGGAGAACAGAAGGGCGTGCTGTCTGCCGGGTGTTAAGATACAGGATGTGGACCTGAGGCTGAAAAGGATCCTAGCGGGAGCGGGAAAGAATCCGTTGATTGTCCTTCATGTGGGAATGAATGATACGGCTAGATTCTCGCTGGAACTTATCAAGGGAGACTATGCCAGACTGGGGAAGACGCTTAAGGAAATCGAGGCTCAGGTGATCTTCAGTGGGATTCTGCCAGTTCCTAGAGAAGGGCGACAAAGGTGTGACAAGATTATGGCGATCAACAGATGGCTCAGGCAGTGGTGCTATAAGGAGGGCTTTGGGATGTATGGCCACTGGGAAGCATTTATGGACAGAAGACTGTTCTCTCGGGATGGACTTCACCTGAGTAAGGAGGGAAATAGACTCCTAGGATGTAGGCTTGCCCAACTGATTAAGAGAGTTTTAAACTAGGAATTTGGGGGAGATGGTTGGGAGATGTCCAGGTGATCTCCACGCCGGAATTTAACCTTGAGAGTGAAGAAAACAAAGTAAGAGGGGATACAGCCATGGACAGAAGAATTGACATAAGGAGGAAGGGTAGTGTAGATACCAGACTAACAGGTGATGCTGGTGGTAGAATGTCTGTGCCTAACAGGGTAAAGAATGGCAGTGAAGCCAAACAGCAAAAATTAAGATGTCTGTACACTAATGCGAGGAGCCTAGGTAACAAAATGGAGGAACTAGAGCTACTGGTGCAGGAAGTGAAACTGGATATTATAGGGATAACAGAAACATGGTGGAATAGTAGTCATGACTGGAGTACAGGTATTGAAGGCTATGTGCTGTTTAGGAAAGACAGAAATAAAGGCAAAGGTGGTGGAGTAGCATTGTATATCAATGATGAGGTTAACTTTAAAGAAATAAGAAGTGATGGAATGGACAAGACTGAGCCTGTCTGGGCAAAAATCACACTGGGAAAGAAAGCTACTAGAGCCTCCCCTGAGATAGTCCTTGGGGTGTGCTACAGACCGCCGGGATTTGATTTGGATATGTATAGAGACCTCTTCAATGTTTTTAATGAAGTAAACACTAACGGGAAATGTGTGATCATGGGAGACTTTAACTTCCCAGATATAGACTGGAGGACAAGTGCCAACAAGAATAATAGGGCTCAGATTTTTCTGGATGTGATAGCAGATGGATTTCTTCACCAAGTAGTTGAAGAACCAACAAGAGGGGATGCCATTTTAGATTTGGTTTTGGTGACTAGTGAGGACCTCATAGAAGAAATGGTTGCAGGGGACAACCTTGGTTCGACTGATCATGAGCTAATTCAGTTCAAACTAGACGGAAGGACAAACAAAAATAGATCTGGGACTAGGGTTTTTGACGTCTCAAGGGCTAACTTCAAAGAATTAAGGAAATTAGTTAGAGAAGTGGATTGGACTGAAGAACTTGTGGATCTAAAGGTGGAAGAGGCCTGGAATTACTTTAAGTCGCAGCTGCAGAAACTATCAGAAGCCTGCATCCCAAGAAAGGGGAAAAAAACCATAGGCAAGAGTTGCAGACCAAGCTGGATGAGCAAGCATCTCAGAGAGGTGACTAAGAAAAAGCAGAAAGCCTACAAGGAGTGGAAGAAGGATGGGATTAGCAAGGAAAGCTACCTTAGTGAGGTCAGAACATGCAGGGATAAAGTGAGAAAGGCTAAAAGCCATGTAGAGTTGGACCTTGCAAAGGGAATTAAAACCAATAGTAAAAGGTTCTATAGCCATATAAATAAGAAGAAAACAAAGAAAGAAGAAGTGGGACCGCTAAACACTGAGGATGGAATGGAGGTTAAGGATAACCTAGGCATGGCCCAATATCTAAATAAGTACTTTGCCTCAGTCTTTAATAAGGCTAATGACGAGCTTAGAGATAATGGAAGGATGACAAATGGGAATGAGGATATGGAGGTGGATATTACCACATCTGAGGTAGAAGCCAAACTTGAACAGCTTAATGAGACAAAATCGGAGGGCCCAGATAATCTTCATCCAAGAATATTACAGGAACCGGCGCATGAAATTGCAAGCCCGTTAGCAAGAATTTTTAACGAATCGGTAAACTCAGGGGTTGTACCGCACGACTGGAGAATTGCTAACATAGTTCCTATCTTTAAGAAAGGGAAAAAAAGTGATCCAAGTAACTATAGGCCTGTTAGTTTGACATCTGTAGTATGTAAGGTCTTGGAAAAAATTTTGAAGGAGAAAGTAGTTAAGGACATTGAGGTCAATGGTAATTGGGACAAATTACAACATGGTTTTACTAAAGGTAGATCGTGCCAAACCAACCTGATCTCCTTCTTTGAGAAGGTGACAGATATTTAGAAAAAGGAAATGCAGTAGATCTAATTTACCTTGATTTCAGTAAGGCATTTGACACGGTTCCACATGGGGAATTATTAGTTAAATTGGAAAAGATGGGGATCAGTATGAAAATTGAAAGGTGGATAAGGAACTGGTTAAAGGGGAGACTACAACGGGTCGTACTGAAGGGTGAACAGTCAGGCTGGAAGGAGGTTACTAGTGGAGTTCCTCAAGGATCAGTTTTGGGACCAATCTTATTTAACCTTTTTATTACTGACCTTGGCACAAAAAGCGGGAATGTGCTAATAAAGTTTGCGGATGAGGTATTGCTAACATAAAGAAGGACCGGGATATCATACAGGAAGATCTGGATGACCTTGTAAACTGGAGTAAGAGTAATAGGATGAAATTTAATAGTGAAAATTGCAAGGTCACGCATTTAGGGATTAATAATAAGAATTACAGATATACATTGGGGGCACATCAGTTGGAAGTAACAGAGGAGGAGAAGGACCTTGGAGTATTGGTTGATCACAGGATGACTATGAGCCGTCAATGTGATATGGCCGTTAAAAAAGCTAATGCAGTTTTAGAATGCATCAGGCGAGGTATTTCCAGCAAAGATAAGGAGGTGTTAGTACCGTTATATAAGGCACTGGTGAGACCTCATCTGGAATACTGTGTGCAGTTCTAGTCTCCCATGTTTAAGAAGGACGAAAGCAAACTGGAACAGGTTCAGAGACAGGCTACTAGGATGATCCGAGGAATGGAAAACCTGTCATATGAAAGGAGACTCAAAGAGCTTGGCTTGTTTAGCCTAGCCAAAAGAAGGTTGAGGGGGGATATGCTTGCTCTTTATAAATATATCAGAGGGATTAATATTAGGGAGAGAGAGGAATTATTTAAGCTTAGTACCAATGTAGACACAAGAACAAATGGGTATAAACTGGACACTAGGAGTTTAGACTTGAAATTAGACGAAGGTTTCTAACCATTAGAGGAGTGAAGTTCTGGAACAGCCTTCCAAGGGGAGTAGTGGGGGCAAAAGACATATCTGGCTTTAAGACTAAGCTTGATAAGTTTATGGAAGGAATGGTATGATGGGATAGCTTAATTTTGGCAACTGATCTTTGATTACCAGCAGATAAGTATGCCCAGTGGTCTGTGATGGGTTGTTGGATGGGATGGGATCTGAGTTACTGCAGAGAATTCTTTCCTGAGTGCTGGCTGGTGAGTCTTGCCCACATGCTCAGGGTTTAGCTGATCGCCATATTTGGGGTCGGGAAGGAATTTTTCTCCGGGGCAGATTGGCAGAGGCCCTAGAGGTTTTTCGCCTTCCTCTGCAGCATGGGGCATGGGTCACTTGCTGGTGGATTCTCTGCAGCTTGAGGTCTTCAAACCACAATTTGAAGACTTCAATAACTCGGACATAGGTTAGGGGTTTGCTATAGAAGTGGATGGGTAGGGTTCCGTGGCCTGCTTTGTGCAGGAGGTCAGACTAGATGATCATATTGGTCCCTTCTGACCCTAAAGTCTATGAGTCTAAATGGACTTAAGAAAGGCCAAACTCTAAAGTCGCACAGTCAGACAACAAATGTGTTGCAAATAACATTTTTATAGATTATATCCAACTCTCACACTAGTATGGAGTATAACAATAACCTAAAGAAGCATTCTGAACTTCATTAGTAAAAGGCACCACAATAGAACACGATCTGTTGGTCTACTTGAGTCTGCTACTTTTGAATTACGATGATCATTACAAAGATGTGTGCTACTAGTGTTTAACTAGCAGCATTAACATGTAAATAATGGTAGATGGATAAAAATTACACTGCAGAAATTCATATGTGGCAAGTGTCAATACCTTTTTTCCTTCAATTGCTCTGGCAAGCTGTATGCTCGTTGTTCTACAAAACACAAAAAGTTAATGAAAACTAACGTGGTTATATTGGGATATTTATTTGTTTGAAACACATAACCTCCACCAGGACGTAAGCTCAGTCATTATTCTCTGGCATGTTGGTTGGAAATTTAGAAAGCAAAAATTATTAGAAGCAGTATTGCCCAGGATAATACAAATCATTTATTAAACAGGTTGTACTTGACAGAGTTTGCTTGGATCTGAGTTAACATCAGAGAATGCCAGTCTTTGAAAACTGACGAATTGCTTTTAAGAAGTAAAGAAAATTAATATTGATCTTTTTCTGAGCAACTCGTTGTTTTTTTTAAATGGTTCAATCTTTCATTTTGCTTTTTAGTGATTCTTTGTAAAGCGCATACACGATTCTTTTCTATTATTTCCAAGACCAGATGTTATTTAGTTTTGTAGAGATTATCTGCAAACATATGCCTAACTTTAAGTACATACATAGCCCCAACAACTTAAATGGGACTATTTCCATGCTTAAAGTTAGGTCCATGCTTAAAGTGAGGTACCTTCTTGAATAAGGGCCCATATGAGAAAATACCCAGCAGTTCAGCAAGTAAGATAGTATATTTTATCATGTACACAATGAGAATCAAATCACATTTCAGTTAGTTGTCAGACCAAAGATGTGCAACAAGATGCTCTTCTGAAGAAAGAAAGGCCATGTTCCCACAGAAAAATGAAGATAGCCATTGCAGTACTTACTACAGGGATGGAGCAGAGACATTGATTTAGAGAGTGAAATAGCCTGGAGAAGGGATCGACCACTGTTCATGAACACACCATCTACACAGTAGGAACAAATTCTTTACAGTTACATACTAGAAATATCCTCCTTTAAACACGTATGTAGCCATTTAATTCCTATGTGTATTAAAAACTTTGGTTATTGATATGGCAGTAGGCAGCGCATTTCCTACTTTTAGATTGTACCTCAAGATGCAAGAATGAAACTCTCTTATTATGGGCTAATCCTTCTGAACTCAAAAATGCAAATCAGCAAACTCAGACTGGATTTTAATTTACAAGATCAGACTTTACAAGACTTTCATTTATGGCCAAATCCTAAACAAGATGTCAAAGCAGTGGAGCCATGGGAGTTCCCAGCTGCTGAGAAGTTGCATCTGGAAATCTCTGCTTCCTCTGCTTGCTGCAGAGTAGTTCCATGTAACAGCACTGTCCATGCCAACATGTTGCAATGGGGGGCGAGAGGCTGAGACAGAAGCAATGGGGCAGGAGGACCAGCAATGTGCTCAACAGATCCCTGATGACTAAGACTCCAATTTTGTCAGGGATATTTTTAGTAAAAATAACAGATGGTCACAGGCAATAAACAGAAATCCAGGGAAGCCTGTGACCTGTCTGCTGCATGGTTCCCGTCCCTCCCTTGCCGGCTGCCCCAGCAGCTGTATTGCTGGGGGGGGAGCCGTGCCACAGCTGGGCACCTGCTGGGAGCCCAGATGCTCATGGGGAGTTGGAGCTCTGGGGTCGCCCTGCTGCCCAGCGGCTAGGAGCTGCCCAGGGCCTCCACCAGCAGTGGCTGAGAGCTGCGGGGCTGCCTGTTGACAGCAGTCCAGCCCTGGGGCAGAAAATGTCACGGAGGTTTCTGGAAGTCACAGATTCAGTGACCTCCGTGACATAATTGTAGCCCTACTGATGACCCAAATGCATTGGCCAAATCGCCCCATGCTTGAAGAACACAATGACTGCAGACACTTCCGCAGCCTTGATGGGCTACAAAGTGACTATTTGTGTTCCATAGCTTGGGAAGAAGGACGATTCTAGCTCTCCCAAGCCCCAGGTAAATCCCTACTAGTTTACTCTGACTTTATATAGGAGGTCAGGGTTTAGGCCTGATTAGGGCAAAGCTCTTAATCATGTGCTTCACTTTACGCATTCGCTGCAGTCCCATTGACATTACCAGGACTTAAACACATGCTTAAGTGCTTTCCTGAATTGAGGGCTTTAGATCTTATGAGACATACGCCTTTGTTTTAGACTTCTCAGGTAATCTGCAGGATGAAAAATTGCTAAAAATAAAGTTATATTTAAAAAAAAATCAATACAAATACTTGTAAACACCCCAGATGTTGCAGATAGTGCATAAAAGAGTTCTGAGTAGAAACAAAGCTTTAATGTGGATTTGAGGGACAAAAAACAACAAATTTGAAAACATGTTCACCTACATTTTAACCAAGATTGTTGCTGCTGTTTTTTGCATTCTGCCACTAAGCATCATCTGAAAAATACCCCAATCCTGCAAAGGTTTAAACATGTGTTTAACTTTGAAATCAGCGGTACTTCAAGTTAAACCTGTGAGTAAGTCTTCCCAGGATACAGGCCTAAATAAAATAAAGATGTTTCTGGAGCCAATTCAGGATAACACTGCAAGGCTGCCCAGAGGATTCAGGGGGCCTGGGGTCTTTGGTGGTGGTGGGCCCCTGCTTCAGCGGTAATTCAGGGGCGGGGGGGGTCCTTCTGCTCTGGGACCTGCCGCCGAAGTGACCCGAAGACCCGTGGCAGGGGCCTCCCCAACGCCGAATTCCACCGAAACAAGACCCGTCGCCGAAGACCCGGAGCAGAAGAAGCCCACGAGAGTTTTCCAGGGCCCCTAGAGCGAGTGAAGGACCCTGCTCCAGGGCCCCTGAAAAACTCTCCTGGGGGCCCCTGCGAGGCCTGAGGCCTGGGGCAAATTGCCCCACCTGCTCCCCACGGGCAGCCCTGTAACACTTATGCATACGCCTTACTTTAAGCACATAAGCATAACTTTAAGTAAGTGCTGTCTCTGCACCTTGAAGTCTTTAAACCATGATTTAAGGACTTCAATAGGGGGTTATTACAGGAATGGGTGGGTGAGATTCTGTGGCCTGCATTGTGCAGGTTAGACAAGATGATCATAATGGTCCCTTCTGACCTTAAAGTCTATGACTCTAATAAGGATGCTTTACCTAAATGATGCAGCACATATCAGAAAAAAAATACACAACCATTTCCAACCCATATTTTCTCATGCTTATAGCTTGAAGTAAGAATTCCTTTTGTTCTTATTCCAAAAGTAATTTAAAAAAAACAAAGAAAATGGATTCTATTGAAAATGAACTGTTTTTCAGAGATGTGATCATGAATAAGTCTGAGTACATATCTCATACTTTATATCATTTTATGGATTTCTAATGTAGCATGTTACATAGCTTTCTCCAAGGAAGGCCTGGGTTGTTTGCTAAACTTAAAAACAAACAAGCAAACGAACAAAAAAACCCTTAAATAGAAGGCTGCTAGAAACAATTTTTAACATCCTGCAGGCAGCACATAAGCAGAACAGTCAATTATGTAACACAGGGCTATGTTATAAGGTTCTTACAAGTTTTCATCAGTTCTCAAGGATGGACAAACACCTATTAACTTCAATATAAATCTGTCTGAGTTAGGACTGAATTGGAGCAGAGAATCAGATTATCCCTACCATGATAAAACATGCAGAATAGGAACAGAGGGAAGGCAGGTTTGTGAGAATCCCCTCACAATAAATTCACACATCATCCCATGAAGAGGGTGGTGTTTGCTCCCCTGCCTGTGGAAAAGGCCACAGCTTACACACAAACCTCACAGATTCCCAAGGATCTGCAGGATGCAGGGAACTTGTGCACAGAGGGCCTGTGCCTGTGCACCAAGTTTGGCCTCTCTGCTGGACTCTGGAAAAGAAAATTGTGTCCTAGGCTGCCTTATCTTCTGACTACGCTCTGCAGGTCTGGAGCAGGGGCAATGTGCATCTCCCTCCTAGCCACAGCTCCAGATTGCCCACTTCTCCCTTGCAACTTTGTCTCTATGCCCTCCCACACTGCAGGCTCTGGACCTACAGAGTGCCCTTTGAAGGGCCAGGAGCGATGATATGGAGGCGGCTGAACCCCACTTCCACATGGGCTGATGGAGAGCTGCATACTTAGGGGACCACTCTTCACATGGATACCAGGGAGACAATCGAGCCTGCGTAAAGAAGTGAGCATTTGGCCTGTAGTAAGCATGGAGTTTGTGGCATTCCATACACACAAATGGAGTAGAACTAATGCTCACCTTCATTTGAATCACACACTGTGAAGTCACGTGCAAAGCGAGATTTCCCTAATAAAACTTTGGGTGAAGAACATGAATAAGAACGTGACCGGATTCCAGAAAGTAACGATTCCTAGAAGAAATCAAAATGAAGGGGAAAAGCACATTAATGTTAAGGAAAGGCAATTGGTGTTACAGGAAAGTGCATGTGTGCAAATTAGAGCAAGAAAAATCCTAAATTATTTCAATTTGATGTGGACCAAAGTCTGAACAGTGGTGTTATTCTACTATATCAGATGGCCAGTTATCTCCCCTGCCTTTTTCTGACAGTACTTGAACATGGCGTTTTCACAGCAGAACAGACCAGTGTTCCATCTAGCCCAGTAGTCTGTCTCCAGCCATGACCTGGATATTCCAGAGGAAGGAATTAACCTCTCTCTTCCCTTTCCCTTATGTTTATCTAATTGTGCCTGGATACCATGAGTGGAAATCTCCTACCCCAGCCAGAGATCCGTTATTGATATGCCTTGAAAGCAAAGTCACAATTACCTGTGCAAAGTCCATTTCTTTTGAGAATTTAAATCAAACTAACATCATCTGATTTTTGTGGTTCATTAAATACTTGGACTTGCATTAAAAAAAACCCTATATTTTCACTACTATGCAGATATGTTATTGACATGCTAAGTGCATAGGTGGCTTCACAGATAAAACAATATTATGCTTGTTTCAGTTCCAGATCTGAAGTCAACTTTAAAGGCTCTGAAAGAAACAACAGTGATGGTCTGTACTCTATCAGATGGAAGCTTGCATCATGACACCAACAATGAGTATACGCAGCATAAAGTGCAGTCTTTTCTCCAAAGAGGACACTATGTGACTGAGTCACTGTTGCATGAAAACTGAACTACTTTTCACCCCTACTGAGGATGGTCATTTGAAATCATTAGCACAGATAGCACTGACATTGCCTTACAAATGCATTGCTCACAATGTACCTGACCTAGAAATACTAACGGGAATTTCCATCGTGCACTTGCAGCAAAGAGCGTTCCATGTTGCAAAAAACTTTGCTGAAGCAGCCTTGAGTTCCAAAATATTGTGAAAACAGTATGTTGATTTGCAGGATAAATACTGCTGAGCAGGCTGGAAAACTTCAGGGGGGGGAAGCATTTATGTTTCACTGAGAATTTTGTTAAACTGCTTGATAGAAAGAAACCAGTGTTTTTTAAAAATAGCTCTCTTGCATTTAGGTTTGGCAGTTGAACCTTTTTTCCTCTGGTATAATCTTTCCTCCTCCCCTTACATGAAAATCAGGTAAAACCCAGTGGGAGCCAGGACTTTTTATCTGTTTGAAAAAATAAAAATAAATCTCATGCCTCTGAATAAAAGAGAGAAGAACTCTGTGTATGTGTTTGATGTTTCCAGAAATAGCCAAAGGTTCAATGAAGTTACAGTAGCCAGAATATCTGTGGGAAGCATTAGTGGAGAAAGGAGCTTGTATTAGTTAGCGTATAAAATTCATCCAACTCCATGATTGTCCTTTTTAAAAATACTAGTTTGCAAAGGCACTAACCTTCCTCTTGTGCCATAGAGAATACACTGGGCCAAAATTTTCCTCTCTGTTTTACCAGTGTAAATTGGGAAAAGCTTTGTTGACTTCTATGGAGTTAATCCGAATTTATACTAATTTAATTGAGAGGTGAATGTGGCCCTTCAAATGCAAATTCTTATATATTTTCAACAACTTAGTTGAAAGCAAAATAAACGAAACCAAAATGATATCCAAATACCTTTGACTGCAGATTGTTAGAGTCCATCTTGTGAATGCTATAATCCAGATCAGTGCTTGTCTCAGAAGAATCTAATTCATGCCTGCTGCCAGCCAAGGTCACTGAAGAATTGAGGGAAGGATAGCGAATATAGGATCTGTCAGAAATCCCTTCACTTCCACTGTCTACTTCAAGGTCATCAAGACTAGAACTAAAGCATACAACAAAATGTATGGAATGTAAAGCAATCTAATTACCAACCTTTCAAACTTAATACAACAAGCAAAGAGAACAGTCTAGTAAATGGTGCTTGGATTAGTCATGCTCTAGTCCCCTCTCAGCTTTGTGGTCTCCCCTTATCATGCCCATGGCTTTATTCCAGATGCATCTTGTCTATACTTTAAAACATGGTCATGTTGTAATCAGGCCCAGATACAAGAGGCTTAGAACCAGGGGTCCTTACCTAAATGCATTTGTAGAGTAAACAGGGACTTTGATATCTGTTCCTCTTTTGCTTCTGAACTTCAAAGTCCAGTTTAAGCGAGAAGTTGCATGATAAGAGAAAGTGCGAACAGCCTATATAATGTGGCAATTCTCAAATTATTTTCTCCAACATATGAGAATGAATGGAGGGTGGAAGGAAAAATCCACCAGGATATATACATAAAGCAGAGATATGCTGGAGGAGTTTCCTAGAAGCTACTTTTTGAGTAAATCTGATTTTAAGGTGTATACATTATTCCTTTTTTTTAAAGATAGAAAAATGAAGGATTACGACAAAGCTTAAAAACCCCAACACTCACGAAATCAAAAATGAAAACAATTAGAGAATGTTTGATTTGCAGATGGTCTTGAATATAACATTACAATGAGATCTCCTAGCAGCATCAACACCACAGGGGTGTTTCTCTGCGATCTTTTTATCCCTTTATCTGTATACATAAACTCATGGTTTCTTTATTAATGTGACTGAAGTGAATGGCTGACTGCTTGCAATAACATTCCAGTCTTCCAGGACAAAATGTTTAGAATATGCATGGTATTTCTCAATAACTACAGATCCAAGCTGGGAATAGTAGCATTGTAACTCCTTCACACAGCGTTAAAGTTCACCTAATTATAAGATTTATTTTTCAACACTGTCCAAAGCTGTTTTATCATTGGACTTCTGGATGTTATCCATCACCACATTTGCCACGAATATGCCATGTGATATTGGAAAAATAAAAGTTACTTAGGCTCTGTGTGTATTAGTTTCCTCATTTGTGAAATGGGGATAATCATACTTACCTATGGCCCTGTCCACATGAGAAAAACATCATCATTGAAACCATGATGATGAAGTTACACCATGCAAATACCTTATGTAGACACACTGCACCCATGTGAAGCAGAACGTAGTCTATCCTGGCTTACTACAGTAACTTGCACTAGGAGTTGCATGGGCACAAATTTCTCCAATATAGACAGGACCTACACAAAGGTGTTGAAGATTTATTAATGTTTGCCAAGCACTCTGAGGTCCTTGAATAAGGATATTATTTAACAGCAAATTTATATTATTTTACTGTAGTATTACTTCATACCTGATCTGATCCTGTAATCTGTACTCAGGAAAAACTCCCGATGAATGTTTTAGGGAGGGATAATTTTGAAGCAGACATTAAAATAGGGGACAAATCCTGCGCTGCAGCTGGGGAACACCAAGCACAGCTCAGAAAGAATGTGGTGCGTGTGTAAAGGTAGCTTTAAACCATCTTTGTGTTCCCCAATCCTGAAGCAGGTCCTATTCCCACCATAACATAGAGCTGCTTGTAGGCGAATCCTCCAGTGGCTGGACCTGTTGAGTTTAGCGCTGCTTTTTACCAGGGGGGCAGCACAAAGCAGGCCGAACACACCAGAGATTTCGGTTCATGGTATTACTGCCAATCTGAAAAAGTCATATGCATTCAGGAATGCACAATTCCAAACAGACACTAAAGGAACAGGCCCTCAGTGGAGAATAACAATTATAAATTGGCTTATGCTTCACTTTCACAGTTTATGACATTATGAAAAACTTCTCAGTGAAAATTCACACAATTAATAGTTACCTAGTTCTGTTTTTCTAGCAGGTGTCTCATTTTGCAGCACCTACCACAATTTAGGCCAAGAAGTATGAAGTTGCTTAGACACTGCTTACAATTTGTAAGAAACAAAAGCCAAAGAAAAACAGGAATAAAACCAAAATAACTCTTATAACCACATTATAAAAATACAGAACTAAATAAAGCATCACACAAAATTTGGGATATAAGTGACCACAGGACAGTTTTTCTGAAGATACTTTAGATTTTCTCTCAGTAGAGATGTTAATATTCCAGGTTTTGTTTTATTTTTCTGAACTGAAATATACTTAGTTACAATTTGTTTTAATGGGTCTTCATGCGACTCCATAGGCCAATTCAAGAAGAACGTTTATAGCACAGGCCACAGAGCTATTTATCTAGCTGTTCTGATTGAGCTGTACGTTGTTACCATGCCTGGCACTGTGCTCCCAGCTGCTCTATGCAATAGAAACCCACCCTTACAGTACAACTCCATGCAATGCCGTGTGCGTGTGTGTGAGATAAAACATATTATTACATTTTAGTCTTTTCCGGACAATATTTCAAAACAACTCCATACCTTCTTTTTTTCATGTCAGCATACAGTTGACTTCGTTCCTTGTTAAACCCACGAGACTTGAGTGGTAGATATGAACCTGCTGCATACAGACTTGAAGGTGAAGTGAAAGGCTGTGAGCCTACGCTGTCTATGTTATTAATTGCCATTTGGTTATCTTCATTTTCTGCATAAATATATTGGTTATTTTCCTTAAGTGAGGCAGATGATGAGCTCTTGGGTGTCAGGGATGAGTGGGTCTGATCTGTGCTCGTTTCAGTGGTGACACTGTCTACGTTAATGTAGTTAACATCCAAATCTCCAACCTGGAACATGAGGTAGATATGTATTAATGCTAGTGAAAAGTAAATAACGATGAATCTCTAGAGAATACTGATCCTTCTTCAAACTACACTGCTCTGCACCACCGTTTTTTCCTTGATTACTTTTCTGTGGCACAGAAACTGGAGACAAACTAATATGACTAATAAGTTTTTCAGACCTCCAGGTCATTCTTCCATAATTACAGGAGTAACGGGTTGGAATCTCATAGCCTAATGCAGCAGTTTTCAATCTTTTTTCATTTGCGGGCTCCTAAAAATTTCGAATGGAGGTACAGACCCCTTTGGAAATCTTAGACATACAATGCAGACCCCTAGATGTCTATGGACCACAGGTTGAAAACCACTTGTCTAATGGATTTCCCACTCGGTTTCATCCGGTTTATAATATGCAATAACTCACAATTTACTTTACTCCTTAACAGCAGCTTTGTTTGTTTATTAAGCTGAGATTGTGCAGCCCAGTAGCCCATAATATAGTCTAGTGTTCAGGGTTATTTGGGGAGAGTTAAAACACTGAGTCATTTCATATGGAAAAAGCAGCTTACAAGGCAGGCATGTGTCTTTTCACAAACCCTGTACGTTTAGGGACAGACCCTGTACATGACCTGCCACAGTGCTTCTCCAGGACTTGGAAGGGGGAAAGAATCTTTATCCCAACACCATCAAGAAACTAGGGTGTCGCTTCTGTAGCTTGTGCATATGGTATACCCCTACCCTCACATGTAGAAGGGAATGGCAGCTGGAGCTACATTTACTCAGGTTCAGTGCAAGGACCACGATTTGGACCTTGGTAAGTAATGGTGACTATGTAACTCCTTTAGAAACCAAGGTAGATTTTCATGTATCACTTCTGCAAAGGACAGTACTATACAGTTAAGTGTCAGTCCTTGCTTAGTTAGAAGTGGAAGACTCTTGAAAGGATAAATGTGTAGCCAACATCTGGCTGTTCAGCACCTCTAGAAAGAGCAGATATAACCAAAAAGAACAAAAGCACTGAGAGTTTCAAAAGGGAAAAGCTCTATTGTTTTAGCCAACTGACTTATTCTCATCCAATTCTGGAGGTTGTCATAAGGTAGAGTCATCTCTTAATAAACCATGAATGGAACTCCTAAGATTTTTATAGAAGTCCTGTTTCTATATTCAAAGATATTAATCTGTCAGAAACCTGCTATCATTTGCTGTACTAAGCAAATCATGTACAAGAAGGGTAAAATTCTCCTCTCGGGTATTACACATCAGTTCTACATTTCAATACAATGTCTGGGCAGTACTGCCACATTGCAGCTATGGGCATTCCACATACATTAGCAGAGAAGTCCACATACATTAGCAGAGAAGAATATCAAGTTTAAGTCCTGTTGTACAGATCCCACAGGAGAATATGGCCCAAGCAAGATTCAACTTTCTGATATATTATTATGAGTTAAACTGTCAAAGGGTAGAAGCTCAGTCCTGTGACCCCCCACCTAAGAATATGCACATGCCACAGTGCATCTGTGATTGAATTATCATGAGAATATGTGCAACTTGGATAAACACAAACACAAATGGGTGTTCACACACCTAATTAGCTATTTGCATGTGCTGTTATTCAATTTGCATACATAAAAGTGGTAGTTTTATGACTTACGAGGAGCGGCTGAGGGAACTGGGATTGTTTAGTCTGCAGAAAAGAAGAATGAGGGGGGATTTGATAGCTGCTTTCAACTACCTGAAAGCGAGTTCCAGAGAGGATGGATCTAGACTGTTCTCAGTGGTACCTGATGACAGAACAAGGAGTAATGGTCTCAAGTTGCAGTGGGGGAGGTTTAGGTTGGATATTAGGAAAAACTTTTTCACTCAGAGAGTGGTGAAGCACTGGAATGGGTTACCTAGGGAGGTGGTGGAATCTTCTTCCTTAGAGGTTTTTAAGGTCAGGCTTGACAAAGCCCTGGCTGGGATGATTTAGTTGGGAATTGGTCCTGCTTTGAGCAGGGGGTTGGACTAGATGACCTCCTGAGGTCCCTTCCAACCCTGATATTCTATGATTCTATACAGAATTGTGGCAATCAAAGGTGCATTATTGGACATTTTAGGTCATGACTGACCTTCAGTTGAGAAAATTTGGCCTTAACTACATGTTTTGTGTCTGTCACAAAGAACAATATTAGCTTTTAATGCAATGGGTGAATGTTTCAGTGAGACGAAAAAGAATATGAAGATGCACTTTCAATATCTCTGCCTTCTTCCAAGATTTTCACTTAATAGACTACAATAATGTCTTACATTTACATACTACCTTTCCTTCTGAAGGATCCCAAACTATTTTACGAGAGAGAGAGAGAGAGAGAGAGAGAGAGAGAGAGAGAGTGTAAATATATTTTACTCTCTCTATACATATAAAATAGAACCTAAGTTATGAACACCTCAGGAATGGAGGTTGTTTGTAACTCTGAAATATTCGTAACTCTGAACAAAACGGTATGATTGTTCTTTCAAAAGCTTACAGCTGAACATTGAGTTAACAGTGCTTTGAAAGTTTACTATGCAGAAGAAAAATGTTCCTTTACTTTTTTCTTTTTTAAGTAGTTTATGTTTAATACAGTATAGCATTGTATTTGTATTTTTGGGGGGGTGGGAGGTCTCTGCTGCTGCCTGATTGCGTATTTTGGTTCCAAATGAGGTACATAGTTGACTGGTCAGTTCGTAACTCTCGTGTTTGTGACTGAGGTTCTACTGCACAAGGATCACTTCTACCACCACTGAAATGCAGTCAACTCTTGCTGGAACTTGGCAGGTGTTTTACAATACATAGCATCTATCCACAACAGTTTACGGTAGGACAAGAAGTGAGGAAGAACAGAACTCTGAATTGAGATTGCGGGGAAAATTTGGATAGGTAGGATGCAATTACCTAAAATGTAGTTTGGCCAGAATCTACTGGAGCTAGTCTCCTTTGTGATAAGTAATATAGCACAGTTAATAATCACAAGTGGCCAAGTCCTCAGTTTTACATCACATCTGGCAGAAAGCACTTCCAACTTTATGGTGCCCTGTAACAATAATTGGACATTGGTTTGTCTGGTCTCTTATTTTTTATTCCTGTTGAATTGATCATTGAGGGACTTGTTAATTAACAAACATGAGGAAACAAGACCCTGTTTTAGATAAGAGGGAATTTAGGTGCATATAATCAAAGAAGAAGAGCTGTTCAGCTCATAGAAAACAAAACAAAAAAAAGCTAAAGATTTCCATTTTCATAAACCTTATTTTGTTTATTAAAAGCATCTAATAAATGAGTTGAGAACGACAGCAGACAAGGGAACAAAGTTGCATTTATTACATAAACATTAGGGCTGTCAAGTGATTAAAAAAATTAATCGTGCTGTTAAACAATAACAGAATACTATTTATTTAAATAATTTTTGGATGTTTTCCACATTTTCAAATATATTCATTTCAATTTCAACACAGAAAACAAGGTGTACACTGCTCCCTTTATATTTATTTTTATTATAAATATTTGCACTTTAAAAGCAAAAGATTGAAAAATACTATTAACTTAATACAAGTACTGTAGTGCAATCTCTTTATCATGAAAGTTGAACTTACAAGCTTAGAATTAGACACAAAAAATAACTGCGTTCAAAAATAAAACAATGTCAAACTTTGGGGCCTACAGGTCCACTCAGTCCTACTTCCTGTTCAGCCAATTGCTCAGACAAACAAGTTTGCTTACATGTGCAGGAGACAATGCTGCCTGCTTCTTGTTTACAATGTCACCTGAAAGTGAGAACAGGCATTTGCATGGCACTGTTGTAGCTGGTGTCACAAGATATTTACGTGCCACATGCGCTAAAGATTCATATGTCCCTTCATGCTTCAACCACCATTCCAGAGGACATGCGTCCATGCTGATGAAAGGTTCTGCTTGATAGCGATCCAAAGCAGTGCATACTAATGCTTGTGCATTTTCATCACCATGAGTCAGATGCCATCAGCAGAAAGATGAGTCAGATGCCATCAGCAGAAAGTCCTTTTTTGGTGGTTCAGGTTCTGTAGTTTCCGCATCAGAGTGTTGCTCTTTTAAGACTTCTGAAAGCATGCTTCATACCTCATCCCTCTCAGATTTTGTAAGGCACTTTCAGATTCTTAAACCTTGGGTTGAGTGCTGTAGCTAGTTTTAGAAATCTCACACTAGTAGCTTCTTTGCATTTTGTCAAATCTGCAGTGAAAGTGTTCTTAAAATGAACAATATGCTGAGTTATCATCCAAGACTGCTATAACATGAAATATATGGCAGAATGCAGGTAACACACAGAGCAGGAGACTTACAATTCTCCCCCAAGGAGTTCAGTCACAAATTTGATTAACATTACATTTTTAAAAGTGTCATCAGCATGGCAGCATGCCCTCCGGAATGGTTGCCAAAGCATGAAGTGGCATACGAATGTTTAGCATATCTGGCATGTAAATACCTTGCAATGCCAGCTACAAAAGTGCCATATGAATGCCAGTTCTCACTTTCAGGTGACATCGTAAATAAGAAGAGGGCAGGCATTATCTCCTGTAAATGTAAACAAACTTGTTTGTCTGAGCGATTGGCTGAACAAGGAGGAGGACTGAGTGGACTTGTAGACTCTAAAGTTTTACATTGTTTTGTTTTCAGGGTGGATAAAAACCAATTATTTTTTAAAAAGATTTAAAAAAATCGGATTTTTTAAATTGAAATCGGATTTTTTGAGGGAAAAACCTATCTAAAGATAGTTTTAATTAAGATACACTATAGCTCAAAGATATCTCATAATGGACTAGGGATTATAAATTCTAATTTTATAGTATGAGACAATATATTAATGTAATGTTTAATGAGTTCCAATAGTTCATGGATTAGGGACCCAATTTTATGGGGCTCCAGGGGCTTCTGTAGAGATTATTTAGGTTAATCTTTCTATCTCCCCAATGGGACTCAGTGCTCGGTCTAGAAGATACCATCAGAGATGCTTTGTTTTGCAGTTCTCAAACTGGATTTGTGTCTCCAGAGATAACATGCTTGATAACAGCAAGAATGTGTTTAAATAAACAACATTTAGAGGTGAGAAACAACAGACCTCAACCCTATTGTCCCTCTGCAAATTTGTGTACACAGAGTCAATCCCTTACCTCTCTCTAAAAGTGCAAAGTTTCAAAAAGTTCAATGAATAGAAGATTGTTGGAAGCAGAATAGATCTGGACAAGGAGAAAAAGTCTGGAGATAAATGTGAGAAGGGAGGGACAGGCAGTAGAAACAAAAGTAAAACTGTTTGAGCAGCATATTCCAGAAGTCTTGAGGTCTTTCTGAGTGTAGCCTTCATTGCTTTGAGATCTACCATATGATTCTCTCACTAGAAAGGAAAACCTATAATGGCCGCAGGCCATAAAAGACCCAGTTTGGGAATATTCTAATGAAGTTCCTCTATCTGTGGGTAAGACTGACATGTGTGCAAAATGCAAACGGTGCAACAAAGAAATGCAAGGCCTGGTTTCCTGAATGAAACATCATCACGAGAAGCGTTCCTTCTCAGGAGGAAGCTACGCTGAAGAAGATGAAAGGAACATGTCTGAACACTCAGGATCTTCAGGTCGGTAAACTTTTTTATTTCATACTTCTTTCCTAAGGACTGCCTGTCTTCCTTCTGGACCATTCTTTAATTCTCATGTTTGAGCAAAAAATATAGTTGTTACTCTATGGTACTATCACTTTAGATGCAGCTGTGATAAAAAAAAAATAAATATCTGAAATAGACAGATCTTCCTTTTACAATTTCACCTTTAAAGTTGTACTGAATGTCAGTGAATGCAATAAGTAATACTAAATGATCAGTATGGTAATAATAATTAAATAATTGCATTGACTTATTTTGTTTAGGAGAATCCATCCTCAACATACAGGATTCTGAACATACACTATCCACCATCACCATCATTTTCTATAGTTTCAGAGTTATCTGCCAATGATAGTGTTTCAGTTACATCATGTATGTTACAGCCACAGTATATCACCTGAAGCAAAAAGAAAAAAAATTCTCCATCATCCAGAAAAAACCACAGATAAGTTTGCAATAAGAACCAGCAGATTACAAAAAGAGGTAATTGATGAAAAAATTGCCCAGCTTGTTTTTACAACACACTCTCCTTTCCATATGATTGAGAACCCACACTTCATTAACATGGTTCAGTCATTAAGACCAGGATACAGTCCACCCAAAAGAGCAGATGTCACAGGTAAATTGCTGGATAAAGTGCATGAAAGAGAACTTGAGCAGTGTGCAAAAGGTCTAGAGGATGAAATTGTTAACCTGAGTCTTGATGGGTGGAGCAATGTCCACAATGATCCTGTTGTATGTGCTTGTGTAACAACAGAAGAAGGGAATGTCTTCCTTACAGAAACAACTGATACATCAGAAAATGCACAAACAGCAGAATACTTATAAGAAGTAGCAGTAAAAGCTGTAACAAACTGTGAAAAAAAATTCGAAGTCTAGTACGCAGCTTGGTCACAGACAATGCTGCAAATGTATGCAAGATGAAAAGAAATTTAGACGAGAGTGAAGAGAGTCCCAAGCTAACAACATACTGTTGCAGTGCTTATTTGATGCACCTCCTAGCCAGAGACTTCAGTATTCCAGAAATAAAGGCTAATGTTGTTGAAATTGCAAAACACTTTCATAAGAACCACTTTGCAGCAGCTGCTCTGAAAAAAGTGGGAGGAACTAAGCTAACTCTCCCACAAGACACGCGGTGGATCTCGGTAGAGCACTATATCAAGAACTCATCTAAATTTGATGAGTTTATGACCAAAATTGGGAAAAAATAGATGGTACTGTCACAACCAAAGTTCTCAACATTGAGCTTAAGAGAAATGTTGAACACATGCTGAGTACCATGAAGCCTACTTCTGGAGCCTTGAACAAAATGCAGAGAAATAGCTGTTTTATTGCTGATGCTGTTGAAATTTGGAAGGAACTGAGTGAGATCTTAAACATTTTTAAGTGATTTACTTTGAAAACTTTCAGATTAGTTTTACAGCTATATCAGAAAACAAATGTTTGGTTATTTCATTTACCAAAGGTAACTGAAGCAGATATTTATGAAGTCATTGGGAGGTGGACAATCTCCAATTCAACAGGTTAATCATTAATATTTGGAGGAATTTCTTGCTGTGCTGTATTATGAGGAGAACCTCACCAGACATTTAAATTGTTTTATTTCACTAAAACAACACTGGATTTCTTTCTTCAACAGCAAACATACAATATTTTAACAAAACAAGCATATGAGTACAGTACTTGCATGAGGTGAACTGAAAAATACTGTTTCTTTTTATTTCTACAGTGCAAATATTTGTAATAAAAATAATATAAAGTGAGCACTGTACATTTTGAATTCTGTGTAGTAACTGAAATTTATATATTTGAAAATGTAGAAAAACATCCAAAATATTTAATAAATTTCAATTGGTATTCTATTGTTTAACAGTGCAACTAAACTGCAATTAATCACAATCAATTTTTTTAATCACGATTACTTTTTTGAGTTAACTGCATGAATAAACTGATCAATCAACAGTCCTAATAAACATATGTAATATTTATAAACATAAATCACTGGAAGGCTCTACCGATTGAACCACATTTTACTAAAATTCAAATAATATATTTTTACCGGGAGACAATGAACAGCAGTGTACTGAGAGCACAAAGATGCAAGACTATCTTACTTGATCCACAACCATGCAATTTGCATACACTTCATCACTTCCATTCAGCATGGCAGTAAGTGTGGCTGCAGCAAAGAAGGTAGGTGGATTTGGGGATTTCTTGAGGACGTCAAGTGTAGAATGTTGTTGCTCTGGAATGAAATATTATGGGAAAATACAGAATTTATTTTTTCATACCACTTCCTTTTCTCTTCTCTTCTGTATTCTGCCACAAAAATAGCTAAGCCTAGTCACTAAGCATCATATTTTAAAGAGACTTTTATTAGTTATGCCCAGAACATTTAAGACTACATTTCTGCATTCATTCAAAAATCTGCATTTGTATGCAGAAGCTCTTTGCCAAACTATCTGATTTCATGACATTTGTCAAATGGAAATTTGTGAGCAACAAATACAGTTAAGTGACATTTTTTGGCCAAAAACTTTTTTTTCCTCCAAAACATTTGGCCAATTAAGCCAAACTGTTTCAGTCAAAAAAAAATAAAAATTTCCCCCCAAATGTTGAAACGTTTCATTTTGACACTTCCCAAATGAAGCATTTTGATTTTTCAGGCATGATTCATGAAGGGACTTACATGCTATTGATAAAATGGAAGAGGAGGTGGAGCCTAGTGGATAGGGCATTCACCCAGAGCAGGGACACCTGGTTTCTATTCCCTACTTTGATTAATATTTTATTATTTACACATATTGGAACAGCTTCAATAGAAGAAACAGAGAGACTCAGGCCAGAATAGCCAATAACCTGGTGGCTAGGGCATTCACTGGGGAGATAAATCCCTTCTTCAGAGCAGGGACTCAAACCTGGGTCTCCCATTTCCAAGGTGAGTGTCTTGGCCAATGAACTACTATGTACAAGGAGGGCATCACTACTCCCATCACTGCCTCTGTTTTGTGAATGGTTCCTAAGCCCTTTGGTGAATCGAGCCCTTCAGTTCAAAATTTCCTTTGCTTTTATCAAAAAACAGTAAGAATGCCTGAAATCCAAATAAAACATTTTGTTCAACCCAAAATAATTTTTTTTCCAGAATTTTTGGTCAAAAATTCTGAAAATTGTCAGTTTTGGGTTGATCCAAAAGAATTTTTTTTTCAATTTGTCAAAATTGCAACAAGCCAAAAAATTAGTTACTTGCATAGCTCTAGCAATATATTAATGTTCAATAAACTGCAAATGAGAATAGTCATAGCTACCTAGCTAGCTATCCAAGCATGGCACTGTGGATCATCTTAAATTCTACAGATTTTCAGATTTTGCTCATAATAAAAATTATTACCACCATTTTATAGATGGAGAAACCAGAATATAGCAGCAGCCATGCTAGAGCCTGGAGAAAGGATTTCTTCCCTGATTCCACATAGACTCCAGTGTGCCGTCCAGCCAGATATACAGTGTATTACTTCCAGGATTTTCCTTATGTAGGATAGTAAATTCCTTTTTACATTTTTGCAGAAGGACATTTAAAGGCAGTTTATAAATATCATAGTAATATGCTTTGCAATGAAATGACTGATAGCATTAATTACTGCATAGTTTCATTCATCTTTAAATACTCTATAGTGCCACACCTTTACTGCTGTGGGTGCAATAGAAAGCCTTTCATTATTATTTTCATAACAATGAAATACAAATTGGAAAGACCTTGTACTCCAGTCTCCCATCTCCAAGACAAGATCCATATTTAATCATTAGCATAATTCATTCATTGGTATAGGAATCTAGCTCTGTGATAGATATTGTCCAAGTCAACTTTAAACAAAAATGTGTATGTGAGACAGGGCCGCCCAGAGGATTCAGGGAGCCCGAAGCAAAGCAATTTCAGGGGCCCCTTCCACAGAAAAAAGTTGCAATACTATAGAATACTATATTCTTGTGGGGGACCCTGCAGGACCCAGGGCCTGGGGCAAATTGCCCCACTTCCCCCTCCCCCTCCCCCCCCCGGGCAGCCCTGATGTGGGAGGAGCATACTATGGAAGGTGATAAATATGCAGAGCTTGGCAATTTCTATTTCTGATCCATGGTTCAGAAAAAAAAAACTGGGAAAAGTTTATGTACCACAAAAACATATTTACTGGTTTGTCAAACTACCATCTTTCCCACATGTATCAGTCCAGTATCTGGACAAGCTGCTAGAAGCAGAAAACAATGATTTATGCTATTTTAAAACAAGGATTCCTGGCCCTTGGATAGGATTGGTTTCTATTTTCAAAATGCATTAGGATTCTGTTCCTGATGCACAATGACCATATTTGAAAGGTGTACATGGTGAGATAAGATTTTGGGACTGGGATGGAATTTATGTAACTATGGTATATTATATAAGGTCTGAACTTCTCATGTAAAAAGACGTTACACATTTACATTCAAACAATGCCTCCATTTTCTCAGATATTCTCTATCGTTCTACCATGCTACTTTCAATATGGTAGAAAAATAAAGAGATAAATAATGCTTATCAATTATTTATTTGGCGTATGGCATCCTGTTGAGTCAAGCCTCAGTGTTCTTATCCATGATATTCAAGGCACGAAGACCTCCAGGAAGTTGAGTCATTTTGGAGTCCTCAACAATGTGTCATGGTTTGTGGCTGCCCACAGTGGACTGTCTCTGAAATGCCACCGAAATTCTGCTGCAACACAAATTCTATGTCCAGTACAAAACCAGTTCAGAAGGCTTCATTTCCTTTGCAGTAAATCAAACCCAGGTTGACACTGAGTGGGGTCCAAGAGAAAATAACTATCACTTTCTCTGCAGACTATAAAGCTTGCCATACATCCTCTACTGTAAATCCCTCACCCAGTAAACTTATTCACAACAGGCACCATGAGGGCAGAAGACCATGTGGTGCATTGAACAAGTTTTTAATTAATGGTAGATGTGGCATATCAAGCAATTTGGTCACAAGCTTTGCTATGTTTTCCTCTCTGCAAACACTGGATGGAGCAATATTGCAGAGAACCAGTAACCATGGTAGAGCAATACATTTAAGTGTGCCTGAAATAATACACATGGTGGAATTTAGTTGTAAATTGATCATCTTTGTGTGAGATGAGCGAGCCCATACTGGACTGCACTACTCTGCCACTGAATAACAGAGTGCCAAGGCTGAAGTGTATAAAGTTTGGACATTAGCACCCCATGTCGTTCTGGCCAGTTTTCCAAGCTCGTTGTTGTGCGTTTTGACCTCTCTTTGGAAGACTGTCATACTCTGCAAGAGTTCTATCCAACGTGACGCCAAGATAGACTGGGTAGGAATCATGCTTTATTCGCTGACCATTGAGAACTATGTTCAGATCTCTGCCCACTTGTGCATGATGCAAGTGGAAGACACTTGACACAGTCTTACTTCCACTCGGTAGCAAGGTGCCACTGATAACAATAATTGGCCATAGTCACCATATTTGTATTCAGAACATTCTCAAGTATATCAAAGGAGTACAACCGAGTGCTGAAACATATACAAACTTGTCAGACCCAATATATGGTAGGTCATTTGAACAATGCTTATCAATAAAATGCAGTTAAGAAGTGACCATTTCTCATCTATTGTAATAAATCAGGACTTGGCCTGACAGTAAGACACTGCCAGTGAAGGCTGTGCATGTTTTTCTTTTGGAACTATAACAACTTATTGATTTCATGATTAATTAATAAAAGGTTACTAAAATACTGTACCTCTGACACACATTTTTTACTTTAGTTTCTGCCAAAATACCCACAGCTTTGGATGTTGCAGGATGCTGGTTCCATAACCCTATCGTTTTATCCAAGAGAAAAACCTAGCTCAGCTATGGAAACATTTTCAGTATGTTCTGCAGACACCTTGCTTTTCAAGCTGCTTATGAGGAGAGGGCTCATGGACAAATTCACCACTTAGCAGACCAATATGCCTAATTAGATAGTACTAAATATTAAGTCAAGTTGGTAAATGTAGCCTCATCTCACCAGCTGATTGCTAAATTTGAAAGCTATCAGAGAGCAACAATGCACAAAGTGCCAGCCAATTCACTTTTTGGCAGGATGGGCCATCATGGACTTGAAAGGTGACATTCTAAAAAAACATGTAAAACCAGGAGTTCCCTAGTGAAATCAACGGCAATATACTGATGTAAAACTGAGACACACATCAGGCTCTTTAATTTTTAAAAAGTATAAACATGTTCAGTAAAGACAAGTTTGACCCAAGTTTGTCTGGCATCAAAAACTATACAGGAATTTCCTCTCAGTTCTGTGGACTACAACCTATTTCCTGCAAAGCACAGGAGGAGGAGGAAACCAATAAAGATTTACGGATATAGGCGGAAAAACAAAGAAAACAATATAATTGCCTCTGGAAGATGCTGTGTGGCCCTCAAAGTGCACACAGACATGAGAAGATGTGACGGCAATGACTGGAAATTACACTGGTCAAGGTCTGGGACGTGCTTTATTAAATCCAGGACCAGTGCCAAAATAGCAATGCTAGACCAAGGAACAATGCCCATTCCCCACAACTAACAGAAAAGGGATGCTGAATGGACCACAGGTGATGTACACAGTGCCTGGGAGAAGAGAGGAGCAGCTAATGGAGGAGCATGTGTGTGGCTGGAGTGGGGGGTTGCTCCACCCCAAACAGCCTCCTTCTCATTGGCTTGGGATGGGGTAACAGGCTAGCCAATCAGCTCTCTCCCAGGCTTTTCAAAAGCCCCTTGCTCCTGCTACCTACCCAGTACTCCCGTCTCCTTAGCTGCAGTGTAGCTGCTGCAGTTTTTAGGATGCTACAGGTCTAATCATTTCCTTGTTTTGGGATCAAGAAGGAATTTTTCCTGTTGAACCAAACTGGCGAGAGGTCTGGTGGTTTTTTTCCCCACCTTCCTCGCAGCATCATGGTCAGGATACAGCATTCAAAACTTTAAAAGGTTCACATTAGGAAGGACTGCTTAGCTCATCTCTACTTGTAGGCGGTGTTCCAGTGCAGATAAGGCTAAAAGGGACCATTGCCAAGGGGTAAATGAGACTCAGCATTATGTCCTTTTACCTATGGGAGAAAAAGGAGGCCTGAAGTCTTTGCAGACTGAGGTCCTCCCTTTGGATCCTTTACTACCCCTCCACTTGGAGGGATGGGACCTCGGGTGGACGTGGAGGGATGGAAAGGATTCAGAAGTAAACTAGGTCCTAGGCATAGGCCAAGAGGTATTCCCTGGGTTACTGGTTATATGGTAGGAGCCCTGTAACTCACCAGGATCCAATTAAATGCCTGATATGTGAGAATGGGGGGTGGGGCACATAACACCACTCACCATTGTTAAATCAAGTTGTAGTCTGCCTCTTAAAACCCATCCCACATGTCTGTCATTGGTTCACCTGCATGTCCTAATCAGGGCCGGCGCTACCATTTAGGCAGCCTAGGCAATCGCCTAGGGCGCCAGGATTATTGAGGGGGCGGCATTTTGCCGAGGGGGCAGCAGGCGGCTCTGGTTGACCTGCCACAGGCGTTCCTGCAGATGGCCCGCTGGTCCGCAGCTCCAGTGGAGCTGCCGCACTCATGCCTGCGGATGGTCAGCTGCTCCCGCGGCTCTGGTGGACCTCCCGCAGGCATGCCTGCAGCAGCTCCACCACAGCCGCGGGATCAGTGCGGGGGGGCAGTGAAGTGGCCATGCGCCTAGGGCGCGAGAAACCCTGGTGCCGGTCCTGGTCCTAATCAAATACAGGTTTCACATCACTGTGAAATCTCATCTCTCACAACCCATGAGGATTGAAACAAAAATCTTCTTGTCACCTGGAAGTTGAAAATTCCAATTTTTAAATAGTATATTAACAAACTATTTGGTTTCTAGCTCTGGCAGGTTCGTGAGATTTCAAACCACAAAACCACATCCTTTATATTACCCTTTTGCTTTTCCTTCCTGCTTGAATCCCAAAATGATTTTCGTGACTGCCATCTTGAGAACTGTTGGAGCTATAAATCAATTCTTTATGCCTGACTAAAACCTGGAATCCCTGTTTTAAAACTGTATAAATCATTGTTTTCTACAGCAGTTTGGCAGATACTTGGCAGTTAAAATCACATGGAAAATGTTGGTATTTGGCAAACCAGTACATAGCAAGTGAACTTTTCCAGTGCTGGTTCTGAACCATGGGTCAGAAAATAAAAATAATGAGCCCTGCACAGCTTCTTACATACTTATTACTTTCCACAATATGCTCCCCCTTTAGTACATATACATTTCGATTGCAGTTGGCATGGGCAACACTCAGACAGTAGAGTAGATAGAGTTGATATACTGCTCTGAATAAGAGTCTAGGTATCAGGCCTTTTTGAATCAATGTGCAAATCAGAGCCAATTCCTATTGAGATGGTTTACTCATGTAAGCAACAGTCCCCACTGCCACAGTGCTACCATCATGTAACCGACCATGCTACAAGTTATGCATCCCAAGCCGAAGACACATCCATATGTTATATTTTTATTCATAGGGCACTTTTAATACCACATACAATACTGCATGATTTTACTACTGTATAAGGGAGTAATAATCTGATGCAGAAAACTCCAACAAAGAGCTATTGTGAATACACATGGGTATATTAAGATATATAATTCTTTGGGATATTTTCAGCCACTAAATCTTTATTTATAGCATTTTATTAGTTAATAGGGATAATGTGTTTTGCTGGTGATGTTTCAGTTCATTTATTTTTAAAGCTGCAGTCTCTGAATAGTCCAATGGGCCTTTAACTAAATATTAAACTTCAGTGGATTATTTAGGCTTTCCAATATAATGCAATCCTGCAGCTCTTACAAAAGCAGACCCTCCCACTGAATTCATACGTGCATGAAAAGACTACTAAGTCAGTCTAACTTCATAACAGGAAAAGTATTTCAAGATTTTGCTGAACTCATGTGAGAGCACTAATAATTATACATTGACCGCACTAGTAACTTATTTCCTCTGGAAAGGCCAAGTCATTTTTTTTAAAACTGTCAAAACCATAGCAATCGTACATGTTATGCACCAAATTCCTGCAGCCCCACTGACTGCTTTCTGCCTGACATGCAATCAGTTACAATTCAAATATTGCACTTAATCCTGATGTCAGAGAAATCAATAGCAAAACTCTTATTGATTTCGATGGAAGTAACTTCTGGCCCATTATATTACAATTCAGCTGCTAATACTAACATGCTGAAAGACCTTACTTATGTTCCTGAAAAATTAGAAATGCCAATTAAAAGAGTGGCTTCAACAAAAATACCCATCTACTCTATCACTGTTGCTATGATTGAAGACCCAAGACAAAACATTGTTTAAAAAAATGGGCCAAATTAGCAAAGCTGGCACAAGGATGAGTAGAGTATGGTCAACCCTATGACAGCATTTGAGTCACCCCTTTAGATAGCATATGCCATCTGCCTGTGATTGGCACTGTGGGTTCTACAGAATGGAGCTTTCATTGCCTACAGTACGAATTCCAAAGGTGGAAGACTTTAAGAAGAGTCACTCAACTGGTATCACTGTGTATCATCCTAGACACACACACTCCAATGCTGCCTGCTTTCAGGATATGCAATTCTGTTGCAGTTCTCTTGCCCTGTAAATAGTGTTATGGCTTTTTTATGCGGCCACAACCTGGTACCTCAGAACAGTTTCTGCCACCCCAGAGCTCCCCCCTTCACCTTTAAGCCAACATACACTGACGAAAATCCAGCAGTTGGTGTTTAGGGTGATGGTGAACATGCCCTAAAATGTTTATATGTCTGATACATTGTTGTAAGGGGTTGTGATTTATTTACCCAGAAAAATCTGACAGATTCAAAACCTAAAGGTCATTAAGGCCTTCACTTTTTAATGCAATTTTCAAGCAGGGCTGGCTGGGTTGCTCTAAGTGACAAATCTCAATACTATTACGCCATGTTCCATACCAAGACAATAGGCAAAGTTAGTATCAAAAAAAGCATGCCTGTTTCTATTAACAGAGTTGTTGTAGCCATATCATTAACAGGATACTAGAGAGACAAGGCTGATGAGATAATATCTTGTCTCCCTTACCTACAGAAGTTGGTCCAGTAAAAGATATTAACTCACCCACCTTTTCTCTCTATTAACAGAGTATGTAGATCAACATCATTGACATGGTAAATGAAGATTTAAATGACAGTAAAGAATGTTATTGTTATTTAGATTCAAAAGCAAAAAAAATGTTGCTGGATGAGAGAAATAATAATGCCCAAATGTTAAAAAAGTGTTGGTTGGAAACACAGTGCACCATCTAACTTTATTCTCCGTCATGTTAAGTTGTCATCCTATCTGAGAATCTCACATTTCAGCAAGCAGGGATGCTAACAAAAATATGTTCATTTTTAACAACAGAGCTACTAAATAATACTAATTTCAAATGTGTTTTGTGTTGGCACAAAAAAACGTATAGCCTTGAATGACCTACTTTAGAGAATGGCGAGTACATAACGACACTGAAGATTTTTTTCCACTCAAGTCAAAGCTTATGTCAAGAAGTTTTTAAAAAGCAAGCATAGTGAGAGAGAACTGAAATACAGCAATGTGCCCAGACTGGGAGCCAGGAAAAAAAATGACTAATTCCTTTCTCTGGATACAATAAATAGCTTTCAGACAGCTCACCAGAATTACCTCCAGCAATCTGAATATGGATTAATGTATAACTTGAAGTATTACAGCTATGGAACAAGGAAGGAAAAAATCAGACAAGTACGTACATTGGCCAACCTTTTCAAACCTGGATGCTTAAGCATTTCAATCCAGATTTGGACCCAGATTTCCAACAGTACTCAGCTGCCCAAATGGAGTGAGATATTTTAAAGGAGCTCAGCTCCCACACTGGCATCCAAATGAAGTGGTCAGCTCTTCAAAATTTGTCCCTCGCTCCCCAGTTCAGCAAGGTGCTTAAGCTTCTGTCTAACTTTAAGCATATGAGGAGTCTAAGGGGCCAGACTGACTTCAATGCAACTATTTGCCTGCTTAAAGTCAGACATGTGCTTAAGGAGCTTGCATAGCAGGGACCTCAGTGACTAACTTTAGGCACCCATGTGTGAAAATCTTGATCATAATTTTCAACATGCTTATTTCATGAGAGACATGTAGTTCAGCAGGGTTGAGCTTGGAAAATAAGCAGAACCAAATTTACATAACTTGTTCAGGGCAGTTTCCTATTACTAAAACGAGTTAGTTGTAGAGTAGCTGTAGCACACTTGAGAGGCCTCACCGGTTCCTACTACTGATGTCTCACCATGCCTGCTGTGTGCCTATGATTTATGCTTTGCTGGTTGTGGTAGCAGCAATTAGTAATTCTCTTTAACTTATATTGGCCAGAAGAAAAATTGCTGAAAGTGTATCTGATCACACTAAGCTGTCTGTAGGAAAGCATGGGTTTGGGGTGTTTTTTTTTTTATATTTTGAATCCCTTATAAATCACCACAAAGCCAGATGGAAAGTATCTTCAAGTTACAGAATGACGTCTCTGCAATTTCCAGAAAAAATGTCCACAGCTTTAATTCCAACCATTTGTGTTTCTGTTTACTTTGTTATTCAATCTGAGAGGAATTAACACATTGTGCAAGAGGGGAAGCGCAAGGCTCTTTGTACCACTTAAGCTCCATAAACTCATAAGGATTGAGGAGAGACACTATTGGGATTGAAAGTGGGCAGGGATGCCTGCACACCACCTATGCACCAAGGAAAGGGTCTCTGTACTGGGACCCCTTGGTTTGGCCTAGGAGGACACAATGGAGGCTGACCAGAGGTGAATAGGGAAGAGACAAACCAGTAGCCTCCTATAGAAATCCTGTCCTGGTTTGGATTTCTTTCCCCAACCTCCCAGAGTACTTGGCATTTATGCAGGTAGAATACATTTCACACTATAAAGTAGTGTATTCTTGCTATAGCAACCACCACACATATGGCCTAGTCTGCATTTGATAGACAGATGTACTGGTATACTATTAACATTAATGAGATAAAAACCACCTATGGAGGAGAGAAGATAATTATAACATATATAACATCGCAGGTGTACCCAGTGCTGTGCAGCAGGTAAAATGTGATGCATAAATACAGCAACGGAGTCCCAAACATTTTACTGTCTGAAGGCAAAAGCTGATAAAATACAGAATAATTATAAAGCCATGACAAGAGTGTGGGCTTACAGCTTGACACTTCATAGATATTGAACAGAGACTATACCCCCATGATACTTCAAAAACTCATTTCACCTTCTTGACAGAATTCATACCTACCCACACACGACAAAAAACCTACATTCTTGGAAAGGAATAAGTGTAGCAAACTAAAAAGGCTTCTCCCCCCTTTCTTCCCTCCCCCCCCATTTAAATGTTCATTTCATAAATATTTTTTAGCTCTAAACAAACTTGGGGCCAGATTGTCAGCTGGTGTACATCAGCCTAATTCCACAGATTTTAATTAAGCTAAACCAATTCACAGCAGCTGAGGTTGTGGACCTTATTTTTCTTGTTTATTTTTTCTTTCCTAAAAAAAACTGAAAATCAACTTCATGAAAGGAAAGGGTAAAGATTATACATTTCCCTTTGGTGTAATTATTTTACCACTTCTCATAGAAGGAAGTAAAAGTTATCTATCCCCAGCAAGATTTTCAATGATCACCTTCTGTGTCATAAAGCTACTACCTTCCAACTACAATTTCTTTTTAGGAAATTACGCTCTCTACAACACCACCTTGCTACAATGATATTCATAACACTTACCTACCAAAGTCTTCTCTGCAAAGAGGAAAGAGGAAATCTAATTAAACAAGAACTCTTGCAAGTCAAAGTAAAGATGACCTGTCATCTATTATTTTATGGACAGAAAAGGATTTTCCTCCGTCTTCTGATTTTTGCCTATAACTAAATATTTCCCTACTAGCTGTTAACCACTGCTACACAGTTCAGTTACAAATCACCCCTAAAATCAAAATAGGACTTTATGTAGGTCTTATATGTACAGAGAATCTGCTTATAACAGTTGCTGCAGTACTGTTTTGTAAGTATGTCAGAACAGCTCAGAGTCAAAGAACTCCTGTAACCTGAAGAAAAATTCACTGTGCATGTAAAGAAATATAAACAAGATGGAAAATCACAATGTGTAATATGGATAAAACTCTTTTCTCTTACTAAACAAACTGAGTGTCTCTGATTTAAAAAAGACAAGTTACACTGAGGGTGAAAAAAAAGCTAGAAAATCTGTTTATTCCAGAAGGCATTTTACATCTACTTGCACATAATCAGCAAGAAGACAATGAAAAGGAAGTAGAACTATTAAGGAACAGGGGTTTAAAAGAAGATAGCTTTTTCTACCTTGCTTGGTTCCCCTTCTTCGAATCCTCATTTTAGGTAAGGAAGGCCAAGAATAATTGAAAGGTGAATCAGAATCTGAGTCCATCCTTTTTACAAAATAAACAGATCAGACAGCAGATACTCAAAATTGCACTTAGTTGTATTCAAAAGCAAGTTGAGTTTAAGAGGGATGTAAAATAAAGGAATGGAAAAGGCAGGATCAAATTGCCTTCTAAATGCAGGGGAGGGAGAAGCTGTAAATGTTTGCTCTCTTCAGGCGTCCAAGCACGTAGACAGATCAAGCTGTAAATATGAAGGCAGACCCAAGGAGGTTAAAATATGAGAACTCAGAGTAGTGCTGCCACAACATGGTCCACAGCTATTTGAAAGGTCATTGTGTGCCAATGAATCATTAACCCACCTTTTCATTTTGATGTAAATGAAAACAATAGGAGTTAAGTTTGGAACCAGAAAATGTGTCTCAAAAGTAAACAACCCTAGCACAATACATTTTTTTAAAAAATGCAAAACCTTATTTCTGTGCTATAATTTTTAATAAAAGGATTGCATGTAAAGCTATGCTAAAAGTTGGAGCTTTAGAAGCAGAAGATTAAGAAATCTAAAGAAGTAAGCTAATAACATTACGTAATCAATCTGCTAGACTATATATTTCTCCAGAGCAATAGGTTCCCCATCAGTCTCAGCAGACATTCGGATCTTGCAGCTGAAAAAAAACACCAAAACCCCACTCAATAGGCTGCAGATCCCATCTTTCCAAATCTACAAGAGCTAGAAGCCTAAATGTTATAAAGGAAGATTATACAGGCATTAGGGGAGCCCTCTTTCCAATAATATTTAGTCTGAATAGCATTTTCTCCTTCATACTGTCACCAAGTTAGACAATGAATCATAAGGATTTTGTAAGGCTGGCACCTTTACAGCACTGGTCTAACCTCACAGCAATGCACAATAGAGCTAGTGACTAATTTACAACAAATCCTCCATTCTTATACAGTCTCCCTGAACAACTCGTAGGCAATTAGTATTCAGCAGGAACTCATTATTCCCTCCTCCCCCAGCATCTTTACACTACACAAACTACATTTTATAAACAGGCTCAAATGTGGCTATACAAGAGCCAACACAAAAATGACATGTCCACTGTTTGCGAGCTGAACTCCATTAAACATTTCTTTTAGTTACCCCACAATGTATGTGTTCTTGTATTTCACATAAAGGAGAAGAGTGAATATGTGATGCAGTTTAAATGTCAGGTCTGGAAGATGATGACATTTGAGCTTGTTAACATTCCTCACTTCACTTCAATTATTTTTTGGACTGCTGAGGTCTGGAGGACTACTTCTGTATTATGTTTCAAGTGATTCCTCAATCCACATTTTTGTAGTAGATAATGATACATTTGTTGGAAGAAAATAACTCAATTGAAATGCAATTCACAAGTGCGATTATACAAACATTATCAAATTTTCATGGATGAAAATAACAGCAGTATACAAGCACTAAATAAAGTGCTTGATTTATGCAAAATGTAATTTAATGGTCATTGTTCTTTGCCTTAACTAAATCTCTGCTCACTTTTATTAGGCCAGAGAAGAACATTTTCCTCAAAGGCTGCAAGTGTTGGATTTTTACTTCAATATTAAATACCACCACACACATTTTGTTTGAATCATATGTATTATTAGTGACTCCAGTGAATTAGAACAGGTCGTGGATGACCTCAAAAGGGTTACTCGGATATAAATGGATGGTGTAGGCATCAGTTTTGGAATACCTAGACCTCCTGGAACGTCAGGTTCATATTGCATTGATAAATCCCATAGATATACAGGAACATGGGAACTGTCACATCATTTCACATCAGGGATCCATCTAGGGTACTATTTTGTCTCCAACAGTGGCCACTACCAGTTCCTTCAGAAATAGGGACAAGAAACCACAAAACAGACATTTATGTGCTCATTAGTCCACAGAAGAAATTTGTTTTCCTAACCACAGGCAGTTAGTGGTTGGCTTTTGCTCAGAAGCAAGACGATTCATTCCTTATATATAATTATCCAGTCCTGTGTAACTGTGGATGTTCTCATTACCCATACAAGTATCTAATCCTAATTTGAATCCTAATTCTTGACCTCAGTGATACCCAGTGGCAGTGAGTTTCATGGGTGAAATGCAGATTAATGGGCATCAGGGGAAGTATTTCCTTTCATCAGTTTTAAATTTGTTTCCTTTCAATTTCACCAAAAGTGTTCTTCTATGACCTAATAAAAGTAAGCAGAGATTTCTATAATAAAGGGTAAATAATGAGAGGACTTGATTTCCCTTCTTTATGCCATTCATTACTTTGCATACTTCTACAATGTCTCATTGTTTATCTTCTCTCTAAATTAAACAGTCTTCACATTTTCAGTCTATACTATTATAAAAAGCCATGAATTTGTTTGTTTTCATCAGCCTCCTCTGAACTCCTACTCTGCTAAGTTCTTCTGAGAATGGGTGACTGGCACCCAGAGGTGAAAGTAAGCCAGTACGGTCTGGTACGGCATACCGGCAAGAGCCAGTACGCCATACCAGACCAGCTTCCCCAGGTGGTGATTTAAAGGGCTGGGGGCTCCCTGCAGCAGCTGGAGCCCCAGGCCCTTTAAATTGCTGCCACAGCCCTGCTGACGGAGCCCCCAGTTAGCGACGGCGGGGCTCTGGTGGTGATTTAAAGGGCCAGGGGCTCCCAGCCACCACAACCGCAGTGCAGTCGCTGGCCCTTTAAATCTCTGCCAGAGCCCCAAGCCCCAGGGTAGCGGCAGCAGCCAGGAGCCCCTCGAGGCTCAGTCGGAGATTTAAATGGCCGGGGTCTCTGCTGCAGTTGCGGCGGCCGGGAGCCCCTGGCCCTTTAAATCGCTGCCTGGGGAAGCCAGCCACCACTGCTACCCCAGGGGCTCTGGCAGCAGTGCTCAGGCAGTGATTTAAAGGGCAATTTAAAGGGCCCCAGGCTCCACTGCGGTAGTGGCAGCCAGGAGCCCCTGGCCCTTTAAATCACCGCCACTGCTAGCCTGGGGGTCTGGCAGTGGGGGTCGGGCAATGATTTAAAGGATACAAGGCTCTGCTGCAGTAGTGGCAGCTGGAGCCCCAGGCCCTTTAAATGGTCCCCGAGCCCCAGGGCTCCCGGCCTCCTCCGCAGCTGGTAGCTCCGGGGGTGATTTAATGGGGCCTGGGCTCCCAGCTGCCACTACCGCATCAAGATTTAAAGGGCTCGGGGCTCTAAAGGCCCTGCCTCTTCTGGTAGAGACCACGCCCCTTCCGGTTGAGGCCTCCGCCCCCCTGCTCTGGACTCTGACATACCGGTAAATCCTTTAAGTTACTTTCACCCCTGCTTGCACCAAACACAACTGTCAAAGTGATGGCATACAACAGATATATTTAATGGCATTGAATTACTACATCTTTCATGCTCAGATTTTGTTTATTTTTCTGCACATTGAGTAGATGTTTCCACCAAGCTGTTCACAGTGAAACCCAGATCTTTGTCCTAAATCATTAGAGTTAATTTAGAACAAAGGAATGTGTATGAGCAGTTCAAATCATTCCTTTCAACATGCTTTAATTACCTTGCATTTGCCAGCATTGATTTTCCTCTGCCATCCCAATGCCCATTCACCTAGTTTTGTTAGGTCTCTTTGAAGTTCCTCAGTCTCCTCTAGTCTTGACTAAGATGAATACTTGTCTGTCATCTATAAATTTTGCTTACTTATTGCTCACCTTCTCAGGATCATTTATAAATATATGACAAGTACTAATTTCTTAAAGTTTCAAATTCTTACAACCTGTACTTGCCAAGACACATCAACATGATACAAATGTCCTTTGCAGACATTACAGTCTATTGTCTATTGTTTGAAAAGTCTCTAAACTTACAGTAATAGGGGAAGGAAGTCCAGGAATGTAACCAGTTTTCTTAGCTTATACATGGTGTATTGAAGTCATCAATGGCATTTTCAGAAGCAGCTGTTTTATCTACAGTGCAAATTCTCAAACTTCAGGGGACACCCTGACCAGGGAGGAGTAGAAAAGGAGGAGGATTCTCTCTCCTCTGGTTTACAATCACCATGAGAAAACTTTTAAATGGACTGCATGTCTGAAACCCATCTCCCTGACTGACAGCACAGTCAAAAAGAGAGAGAAATCCATTACATCAAAAATCACTTCCCCACAAATGGTAAACGTGGCATGGAAGATGGAGCAGCCACTTCAACAGGGAATGACCCAACCAGCACTGCTGAAGATGGGGCCCACCTCAAAATCTCTGCTTATGCATGGCAGGAGCTTCCCAAGCCACAGCTCTCTGCCCCACACTCTCCTCACAAAGACTGGCATATTGTTTCATTCTGAAAAAACAGACAGCTGCAATTCTCCCCATCTTCACCTTGTCCAGAAGGCAGTAGAGCCTGCAGTTACCCACATCTATACTGCAGCCTCAGAGGGAAATCAGAGGTGAGAGGACTGGATACGGCATAGGGAGTTATGGTGCACAAGTGGTGAGGCGCTCATCTACATGTGCTCTTCAGAGAACTCTGCAATCTCTAGGTGTGCATGGCTTTTCCCAACCTGACTCTATTTGGTTTGCACACTAGACCAAATGCTCCTGATTAGCAACCATGCCTGGATAACGCCCGCAAATGATAACTTACCTGCAGTTATTTACATTATGTTTTAACAATAATTTCAAAATTTCCGCAAGTGTTATTTGACAAAATGCCACCAACCAAGCCACCCACTAAAGCTACCTCTAATCTACTGCTACTCCCAGCTACTTAGAACAAAGGCATTTAATATTCTGTATGCTGCGGGACAGGAGAATTACCACAGTAGAACTACCAGTTTTCCTCACAATTATTCATCATATTTTTACCACTTGCTCTGTTCCTGGCAATACCTGTGTTCTTCTGACAGACATTTACATTAAAGCAGATTCTGTTTTTACAGACCTACTAGAGAAACACCACAAAACCTGGAGTTTAAAAAAAAAAAATAAAGTACTCATTGTTTCAGCCTATTGATTTATAACTGAGTCCATCATCTGAGTAAATTGGTGTGAATGTGGTCCCTTCTTCATACAGCTTTCCACACCTTTTCTCCTTATCACTGAGAACAGGTGTATTTAATATGCTGGGGAACAAAGAGGTCAATAAAATATATACTTGCATTGGTAGAAGATTATCTACTAAATGTATGAATTTGATACATAATCCAAAAGATCAGAGAGGTGGATTTACTACAGCAACAGAAGACCTCCTTCCATTACTGTAGTAAGTGTCCACACTACAGTGCCGCAGCTGTGCCACTGTAGCATTTCTAGTGTAGACATAACCTAAGAGAAATAAAAGACAGTGCAGTGAGAAGAAAAGCAATAAGGAACCTCATGAGTATGCTATGGACTGTCTGATACAAACATACATACTCTCTTTTCAAAACCCAACATTTGTAAAAAGAGCTGCAGTCAGTAGTCTTGTTTCTCTCACAAAATTTAAGAGCAGCTTAACCTTAGCAAGGACTGAAATTAAGAACAATAGCTTTTCATATGTGTATGGCAGTGCTCCAAAATGGTAGATGACTATCTATGTGATTAGGATGAAGAAAAGCAGTGCTGCAGTCAACTGACCACCATATACAATGAGGGGCAGATCCTCAGCTGCTGTGACTTGTCATAGCTCCAAAGAAATCATGATAAATCACACCAGCTCAGGATCTGCCCCTCAATTTACTGCAACAGTGTTGTGAGCTCACAGCTCTTCTTGGCTCCAGAGCCTTCAGTTTGTAAGACAACTGTGACAGGAGCCTAGGGCTGACTCTGGTCTTTACTTTCTGGCCCCGTTCACCTCACATTGATCAAGGCAACAAACACATTAATAACTCTCAGATGACAGGGGTCAGGATCCACTGGCTCCTGTGCCTACTGTTAAAACAGATCCAACAAAATATATGCACTGATACAATTTGCCTAAATACTCTTCTTTTTCAATGTCAATTCACATCAAATGCACAGTAGGATATACTTAGTTGGGGTCCATAGTAAAGCTATGGACAGAAAGCTATTAGCTGTTTGTCCCTGATTCTGATGAAGAGGTCCCTTGATCTTGCAAAAGCTTGAGTATTAAGGGCTACAGTTGATTATAAAAATGAAAACAAAACAAAGCAAAGCAAAAAAGCCTCCTTCCAACTCCTGCAGTGAAGGCCAATCTAACGCCCAAAAATCTCCAACATTTAGAGCTTGCACAGCTTTGCATGAAAGCTAAATGGAGCTTTAATTGGATCTGGTCCTCACAGAAGTTTAGCTAATAGACTTGCAGTAGAAAGCAAGTCTATGCTTACATTGACAACCTGCAGCACTGTAAACAAGATTACTGCATAACAATTTCATTAGGATTTTTTGTGTTTTATCAGGAGATTTCAAGGGCAGGAGTAGTCAAACTGGGTGTCAAAGAGAAAGAAGAGGTATGTGTCCATATATGGAATGCCAAGATTCTAACTCTGTTCCATAAATATTATTTCTGGAATATAATTCATACCTTGATGGCTAATTTCACATTTTATGGATCCCAAATTGTTTATTTACATTAGTGTGAAATGGAGATTAATAAGGCAGAAGACAGGCAAAGAAGCTGATTTAAACGTCAGAACAAAGGGATCTTCCTTTCTGAAGAATTATTTCATCAAGCAAATTTTGGGGAGGATTTTAGACAAGGGAGGAAGACATGTTCTGGGAGGCCAGAGAGCATAGGTTTGCAACTCATTCATTCTGCAAGTACTTTGGATGATAAGATTAAAAATTCGAAATGATCTGGACAAACTGGAGAAATAGTCTGAAGCAAATTGAATGAAATTCAATAAGGACCAAAGCAAAGTACTCCATTTAGGAAGGAACAATCAGTTGCACACATACAAAATGGGAAACGACTGCCTAGGAAGGAGTACTGTGGAAAGGGCTCTGGGGGTCATAGTGGACCATTAGCTAAATATGAGTCAATGGTGTAACGTTGCAAAAAAAGCGAACATCATTCTGGGATATATTGGAAGGAGTGTTGTAAGCAAGACACAAAAAAGGTAATTCTTCGACTCTACTCTGCACTGATTAGGCCTCAACTGGAGTACTGTGGTCCAATTCTGGGTGCCACATTTCAGGAAAGATGTGGATAAATTGGAGAAAGTCCAGAGAACAACAAAAAAAGTGATTAAAGATCTAGAAAACATGACCTATGAAGGAATACTGAAAAAATTGAGTTTGTTTAGTCTGAAAAAGAGAAGACAGAGAGGACATGATAACAGTTTTCAAGTATATAAAAGGTTATTATAAGGAGGAGTGAGAAAAATTGTTTCTTCTTAACCCCTGAGGATAGGATAGGAAGCAATGGGCTCAAATTGCAGCAAGGGAGGTTTAGGTTGGACATTTGGAAAAACCCCAGGGTGTTTAAGCACTGGAATAAATTGCCTAGGGAGGCTGTGGAATCTCCATCATTGAAGAGTTTTAAGAGGAAGTCAGACAAACAAAATCCCTGTCAGGCATGATCTAGATCATTGTTTTTCAAACCATGGCTTGCGACCCAGAATCGGGTCAGAGAATGGAAGGCACTGGGTCGTAGCGGCTCTGGTCAGCACCACCGACCTGGCCATTAAAAGTCCCGTTGGCAGTGCTGCCTGGCTAAAAAGACGGTTACTCACCTTTGTAACTGTTGTTCTTCGAGATGTGTTGCTCATATCCATTCCAGTTAGGTGTGCGCACACCGCACGCACATTTGTCAGAGATTTTTACCCTAGCAACACTCGGTGGGCCGGCAGGGCGCCCCCTGGAGTGGCGCCACCATGGAGCCTGATATATACCCCTGCTGGCCCATCCGCTCCTCAGTTCCTTCTTGCTGGCTACTCCGACAGTGGGGAAGGAGGACGGCTGTGGAATGGATATGAGCAACACATCTCGAAGAAAAACAGTTACAAAGGTGAGTAACCATCTTTTCTTCTTCGAGTGCTTGCTCATATCCATTCCAGTTAGGTGATTCTCTAGCCTTACCTAGGCGCTGGGATTGGAGCAAGACGTTGCGGAATGTAAGACCGCTGAGCTGAAGGCGGTATTGTCTCTGGACTGTTGGACCAATGAATAGTGCGATGCAAAGGTGTGGATGGAAGACCAGGTGGCCGCGCGGCAGATTTCCTGTATGGGAACATGGGCCAAGAACGTGGCAGATGAGGCTTGAGCCCGAGTAGAGTGGGCAGTGAGATGGCCAGTCGGAACGTGAGCCAAGTCGTAGCATGTCCGAATACAGGATGTCACCCAAGATGCAATCCATTGGGAAGAGATTGCCATGCTCTTCATATGTTCTGCCACCGCTACAAATAGCTAAGGTGAACACCGGAAGGGTTTGGTCCTCTCGATGTAAAAGGCAAGAGCCTTGCGGATATTCAGAGTATGCAGCTGCTGTTCCCGTCGCAATGAGTGCGGCTTTGGAAAAAAGACTGGCAGGAAGATGTCCTGATTAACGTGAAAGGCAGAGACGACCTTAGGGAGGAATGCCGGGCGTGGTTGCAGCTGTACCTTGTCCTTATGGAACACCGTATTCGGAGGATCCACAGTCAAAGCTCGAAGTTCTGAGACTCGTCTAACCGAGGTGACAGTGATTAGGAATGCTGTCTTCCAGGACAGGTACAGCAGCGAGCATGTGGCTAAAGGCTCAAAGGGGGGCCCCATGAGCCTGGTTAAGACGAGGTTCAGGCCCCAGGTACGGGTTGGGCATTTGACCTGGGGATAGAGTCGCTCCAAGCCCTTGAGGAATCTGGAAACTATAAGTTGGGAAAAAAAAGGAACTGCCAGCCTCCCCAGGATGGAAGGTGGAAATAGCTGCAAGGTGCACTCTTAGAGAAGAGATCGCTAGACCTTGCTCTTTGAGAGACCATAAATAGTCCAAGATGGTGGGGACTAATACAGACTGCGGAGAAAGGTCCTGCTGGGCGCACCAGTGACAGAAGTGCTTCCATTTAGTGAGGTATATTGATCGTGTGGAGGGCTTTCTGCTTCCCAGCAGCACCTGTTGCACTGTGGCGGAACAGCGCAACTCCGATTGGCTCAACCAGCCAGCAGCCATGCAGTCAGATGAAGGGACTGCAGGTCCGGGTGGTGCAGCCTGCCGAAGTCCTGCGTGATCAGGTCTGGGCAGAGTGGCAGGGGAATCGGGTCTGACAAAGATAGGTCGAGCAGCATGGTGTACCAATGCTGCCTCGGCCAAGCCAGAGCGATCAAGATAAGGTGGGCTTTGTCCCTGCGGAGCTTCAGCAGAACTCGGTAGACGAGAGGAAATGGTGGGAAGGCATAACAAAGGTGGCCCGTCCACGGAATGAGGAACACGTCCGACAGGGAGCCCAGGGAGTGACCTTGTAGGGAGCAAAACACCTGGCATTTCCTGTTCTCCCGGGAGGCAAAGAGGTCTATGTGGGGAAAGCCCCACCTCCGGAAAACTGAATGGAGAATGTCCGGATGGATGAACCACTCATGCGTCAGGAAGAACCTGCTCAGATGATCTGCGAGCGTGTTCTGGACTCCTGGGAGGAAGGAGGCTACTAGGTCTATGGAGTGGGCTATGCAGAAGTCCCACAGTTGGATCGCTTCCTGACACAAGGGGGAGGACCGTGTCCCTCCCTGTTTGTTTATATAATATATGGCCGTTGTGTTGTCCGTGAATACTGCAACACAACGGCCCTGCAGATGGCACTGGAACGCTTGGCGCGCCAGCCGGACAGCTCTCAGCTCCTGGACATTGATGTGTAGCGTCAACTCCTGGGACGACAAAGGCCTTGGGTGCGCAGGTGCCCCAGGTGAGCGCCACAGCCCAGGGAGGACGTGTCCGTTGTTAGGGACATGGAGGGCTGGGGAGGATGGAACGGCCGCCCTGCACACACCCAGGAGGACGCTCACCACCAGTCGAGGGAGCCGAGAACGCTCGGCGGAACTGTCAGAATGATATCTATGGCGTCTCTGCCCGGCCGATAGACGGAGATGAGCCAGGTTTGGAGAGGACGCATTCGCAGCCTGGCGTGCTTTGTGACGAATGTGCATGCAGCCATGTGACCGAGGAAACCAAGGCAAGTGCGGGCAGAGGTTGTTGGAAACCTCTGAAGACTTTGGACAAGGGAGACTATGGCCTGAAACCGGTGGGGGGGTAAACTGGCCGTTGCAAGATTGGAGTCCAGCATTGCCCCGATAAACACTATCCTCTACGTAGGCACCAGAGTGGACTTGTCTAAATTGATGATCAGGCCTAGACGCATAAACAGGTCCTTGATAATGGTCACACGGCTGACGACTTGTGCCTCGGAGGCCCCTCGGATAAGCCAGTCATCAAGGTAAGGGAAGATGTGTATTCAACGACAGCGTAGGGAAGAAGCGACAACCGCCATACACTTCATGAAGACACGAGGGGCCGAGGAGAGGCCAAAGGGGAGGACAGTAAACTGGTAGTGTCGATGATTTACCACAAAGCGCAGATACCTCCTGTGCAGGGGATAAATTGCAATGTGGAAATATGCATCCTGCATGTCGAGAGCGACGTACTACTCTCCGGGATCCAAGGAAGGAATAATGGTTCCCAGGGATACTATGCGGAACTTGAACTTTTTGATGAATTTGTTCAGTCCTCACAGGTCTAGGATAGGCCGGAGGCCCCCTTTCGCCTTGGGAATTAGGAAGTATCGGGAATAAAACCCCTTGCCCCTTAACTCCTCCGGTACCTCCTCAACAGCTCTGATTGAGAGGAGTCTGCGGACCTCCTGGATGAGGAGTTGCTCGTGAGAGGGGTCCCTGAAGCGGGATGGGGGGGTGGTGGAAGGGAGGGGGTGAAAAACTGAAGATGGTATCCAAGCTCCACCGTACGTAGGACCCAACAATCTGATGTCAACTGGGACCACGCAGGAAGGAACGGGGAAAGGCGGTTGTAGAACTGAAAGGGATCCGGGGAGGCAATTGGTACACTGCTCTCGGGCGCACCCTCAAATTTTGATTTGGGTCCTGGTGTTGGTTTGGTGGGACCGGAATTGTTACCCCCTTGAGGTCCAGACTGACATCTGCGATTAGTACGACCCTCGTCTTCTGGCAAAGTCTTGCCTTGGCCGAGGCGGGGGGTAAGGGCGCTGAGGTTGGGAGCGGAAGGACCGTCTTTGAGTCTGAGGCGTATGCATTCCCAATGAACGCATAATTACTCAGTTGTCCTTTAGACTCTGCAGTCTGGGGTCCGTCTTTTGCGAGAACAAACCTTGTATATCAAACGGCAAGTCTTGTATGGTATGTTGCAACTCAGGTGGCAGGCCGGACACCTGCAACCATGATATACGGCGCATAGCTATGCCAGAGGTGACCATTCTAGCCGTCGAATCGGCGGCATTGAGCGAGGCTTGTAAGGAGGTCCTCGCGACCCTCTTCCCCTCCTCCAGGAGTGCTGCAAATTCCTGGCGGGAATCCTGCGGAACTCGGCAAACTTCCCGACCGCCTCTCAGGTATTGTAATTGTATCTGCCTAGGAGGGCTTGTTGGTTCGCTATGCAGAGTTGGAGGCCTGCCGCGGAATAGATTTTCGTCCCAACAAATCCATGCGCCAGGCCTCCCTAGATTTAGGTGCTGGGGCTTGTTGGCCGTGGCGCTCCCATTCGTTGATGGACTGTACCATCAATGAACAGGGAGTGGGGTGGACGTAGAGGTACTCATACTCCTTGGAAGGCACCATGTACTTCCGTTCGACCCCCTTGGCTGTGGGTGGGATGGAAGCCGGGGATTGCCAGATAGTGTCTGCTCTAGCCTGGATCGAACGGATGAAGGGGAGAGCCACTCTGCTGGGTGTCTCTGCAGACAAGATGCTAATCACTGGGTCCTCCACCTCTGGAACCTCCTCTACCGGCAGGCTGATATTCTGGGCGACATGCCACAGAAGGTCCTGGTGTGACAGGAGGTCAATCAGAGGTGGCCCCGATGATGACGTCCCCACAACTGCCTCATCCGGGGAAGAGGAGGACGACAGCCCCAGGACGAGTGGGTCCTGCACTGATGCCTGGTCCGGGGGGACCTCCGTCTCTGGAAGATCATGCGGGTCCAGTGCGTGTGCACTGGTTTCCTCTGTGCCAGCGGGGGGAGGTCAGCTGACGGTGGCCTCAGGCACATGGTGCTCTGAGTGACCGGAGCATGATGGGCCAGTCGGTTCGCCTTGGGCTTGATGATATGCCCAAGGTGTCCAAAAGGATCACTGATGAGGTTCGTGGTCCAGGCCATGGGCATGTGTATCCGAGTTCCCGTAGGAGGCACTGTCCGCATGGGAGGAGACTGATGGATGACACAAAGCCACGGAGGAGCTGAAGTTGATTGGACCAGGTCTCTGCATCCATTGGACTCCTGCCTGTGCGGCACCGGCGAACGGTACCGAGAGTCGTAGCGGTGCCGGGAGCGGGACCGGCAACCAGCACAGTGCCAGGAGGTCGACCAGTGCCTCACGTCTCCAGGCCAAGATCGGCTGCGAGAGGTACGGCGGTGCCGGGATCTGGATTGGTGCTGAGAGTACCGCGATGGAGACCAGGATCTCGAGCGGTGCCGTGAGTATATCTGGTACCGGGATGGAGAGCGGTACCGGGACTGCGAGCAGTGCCGGGATCAGGAGCGATGGCGGGACCTGGATCGGGACCGGCGGCGTTCTGCGGTGCTCGGCGAAGATGGCCTCATCATGGCGGGCTTGCCCAATGACTGAACAACCCGCATCGGCAGTGCCGGGGGTTGGGGCAGCTCAGGCTCCGTCAGAGCAATTAGTTCCCAAGCCGTGGAGAAAGTCTCCATCATCAAGGGCACGACGAGCTCGACCACAGCGTGCGCTGGGGAGCTGGTAGGCACCAGACTCAACGGCTCCTGAGAGACCGGAATCAACGGTGCGGAGGCAAGCGGTGCCGTGGCAGTTGACGGTGCCGGGCAGTCCGCCTTGGATGTACACTCCAACTGCGGCGTAGATACAGGTGCTGCAGGAGCCTTGTGCCTCGTGCTCCTCGGGGAGAGGGATCAGTGCCAGCCAGAAGGTTGAGCTGGTGAAGGCTGGTGCTGAGGAGTCTTCACTGGAACCGTGCGCTCCGGTGCGGAGGAAGCACTCGTCCCCGGTGCCGAGGATGGAAGAGTTAGAGCTGCCTCCATCAAAAGATGTTTGAGGTTAATGTCTCGCTCTTTCTTCGTCCGGGGCTTGAAAGCCTTGCAGATTTGGCACTTGTCTGCAAGGTGGGATTCGCCCAGGCACTTTAAACAAGAGTCGTGCGGGTCTCCTGTGGGCATTGGCCGATGACAGGACGCACAGGGTTTGAAGCCCGGTGAACCGGGCATGGGCCCCGGTACCGGGGGAGGAGAAAGGGCTAGCCCCTGATCCCCTCTAACTACTATAAGAACTACTAATATAAATGCTAACTAGAACAATAGAAAACGAACTATGTACACAATAACTATATAAACGAGCCAAGAGCTAGGGAGGTGGAGATCAGCTAAGCCGCGCTCCACTGTTCCAACGACTGACACGGGCAGTAAGAAGGAACTGAGGAGCGGATGGGCCGGCAGGGGTATATATCAGGCGCCACTCCAGGGGGCGCCCTGCCGGCCCACCGAGTGTTGCTAGGGTAAAAGTCTCCGAGGAACGTGCATGTGGCGCACACACATCTAACTGGAATGGATATGAGCAAGCACTCGAAGAAGAAGGTAAGTCACTGCACCCTGGAAGCAGCCAGCAGCAGGTCCAACTCCTAGGTGGGGGGGCCATGGGGCTCCGTGCGCTGCCACCGCCCCAAGCAGCGGCTTCGCACTCCCATTGGTTGCGGGTGAGAGCCACAAGGAGCCACTTGCACACCTCTGCCTAGAAGCCGGGTCTGTTGCTGGCCACTTCTGGAGTACAGTGCGGTCCACAATGCCAGGAGAAGCAGGAAGCCTGCCTCTGTACCCCCATTGCGCTGCTGACTGGGAGCTGCCCTAGGTAAGTCCATGCCCCAACCCTGCACCCCAACCCTTCTTGAGTCTCCCCCCAACCCCGGAGCCCTCTCCTGCATCCCAAACTCCTCATCCCCAGCCCCACCCCAGAGCTTGCACCCACAGCCCTGACTCCCTCCTGCACTCCAACCCCCTGCCCCAAACCAGAGCCCCCTCCTACACCCTGAACCCCTCACTCCCAGCCCCACCCCACAACCCTCACCCCAACCCTCTGCCTCAGCCCTGAGCCCCTCCCACACCCCAAACCTCTCATCCCCAGCTCCGTTGGGTTGCGTACATCAACAATTTTCTTCAGCTGGGTTGCCAGAAAAAAAAAGTTTGAAAACCACTGGTCTAGATAATACTTAGTCCTGCCATGAGTGCAGGGGACTGGACTAGATGACCTCACAAAGTCCTTTCCAATCCTATGACGAGAGAGAGGGGTTTACTTGCATAACAGTGTCTGAGACAAATCAAGGAAAGAGGGAGAAACTTTGAGAGCCAAGAACAAAAGCCTGCATATTTTAAAGCTTAACATTATGCTTGGAGATTTTTCCATGAACTTTTAGTTAAGCTGTGTTTAGAGGCTCACATACTTAGGAAGATTTTTCTCAGATCGTCTTCAGCTCTCAGCTGTTAAGTAAACCCTGACATTTGATTGTTTATAGACATATAAGCATACATACACTTTGTCTTTCTATTGAAATAAACTAGGATCACCTATCCATTGTTTAAAGAATGCGTTTGGCAAGGTTTTGTGAGAAGCCACAGGCTAAAGCACTTTTCACTGTGCAGTAGCACGCACCTTGGGTTTTGCAAAGAGACCAAGAACAACTCTTAAAGAACATTGAGACCCTTGCAAACAAGAGTGGTGTGTAATTTTCACAGACAATAAAGGACTGCTAGGGCAATAAAATCATGGGTCTCCTCAGTTATGATGTTGCTTTGCAATTTTCAGGCCATCCCTCTTTCATAAAACTGGATAAAGGCACGCGTTTCTGAGACTCTTCATGCAGAGTTGACAGTCAGGAAGGTCCCTTTCCAATATGAAGCAGGAGTGGGGGGAAAAAAAAGGAATGAACAGTGCCAAGTAAGAAAAAAATAACACATTTGTCACAAAATTCTCAGTCATCTCAATAGACAATATTTAATAAATTTTTACATATTTTTAAAACATTACTTTCTATGGTCACAAACAGGCATATTTGATTATAAAAGCCTTAATTACAAATAGTTTGCCCATCTCTGACAGCACATATGTAATATCTAAAAAAGATATTTTATCCAGACCAGTAGTAGTAATTACTTTATAGACCTAACAGTAGTACTAAAGGCTAATACTATTTAAGCATAAGAGAACATCGAGAAAGCAGATCAATTTCTTTCTACAGAAAACATTTTAAATCTTACCAACTCCAGTAAGGAAAGCTAATTAAAACAAACTAAACAGCAACATTGAAACCAGATTTTATACAGATTACATTGTAGTCCTCATGGTTCATACAGAAGAAAAGATCATTATGTTCAATTCCTTAAGATGATATATGGCTAAACTAGGATTTCTGTGAAAGCATGAAAATCAAAGGACAAGAATCCACTAAAAGTTTTGTGCTGCCCTGGTCAGGTATAGCTTTGCCAAAAATTTGGCTTCAGTGTTTTTATCTTTCAACGTGCAGAATGTAGACTGAAGAATGACGGTCATTTTAATTAATTTATTTTTGTTTTCATTTTCTTGCTGCTAGTAATGCAAACAGGGTAGACTAGGAACATACAAAACCACTGCCAGGTCACTCGCACTATGACTATCTGAGCAAGACAAATATTTTGAAAAGTTGTAACTTATTCCTGCTTCCGTGTTTTTAATTTATATTTTGAGAAAAAAGTGCACACTTACATTTTGAACTTTATAAGGTTTAATATTTCTCTGGAAAAACTAGGATTTTTCTATTGGAAAAAGTAGCTTTTCTGGCTCTATAGATGGCCTTGTGGAATCCTCCTTCTCAAACGAGTTATGCAAAACAGGAAGGAATTATAAATGTTTAAAAACACATGCCCTGTTAATTCAGTTACATGCCAAACAGTAAGAGTATTCAGCTGTCACTTTCCAGACTCCTTCCCAAAAATACAGAGTTGTGGAACTGGAGAAATACAATGCACGTGAGGACACACATGTTTTAACATTAAATTTAAAAACCACATTTCTGCTTTTTCTCTCTTTTTTTTTTGTATCTTTTACTCACTCTCCTTAATTCCCTGTTCATTTTTCTCTCCCATCCTTTGAAGTTTTGTTCTCTCTCTCTCTCACACTGAATAAATAAAGATGTATCGGTAGTGCTTTTGTTTTTGTTTTTAATTACATAGTCCAGATCTCTATCAACTCCCAGGAGAGAGAGATGAAGAGACTGTTTGGTATGGCTGGTATTTGGATTCAGGAGTCCCCATAATCCAATTTTAAGCCTTACCTAATAGTTCCTTTCCCCCAGCACCTTATACCTACCCCACCAATTCTCAAATACAGTAAACACAGCCTCCAAAAATTCTTAAAACCCTTTACCCTAGATGTCTCCACAGTTCAAATGGCTTCTTAAATGCCCCCAGAGGTGCTCAGCGGGTATTAGGTGGCTTCTACCCCCGCCCCCTCACTCTGTAGAAAGTGGACCAGGGGACAAAGCGGAAAGCTCTTTGCCTCTCTCATCCTGACAGGGGCTGCTGAGAGGCAGGAAGCCAATCTACCTCCTGCTGAACAGAAACAGAACAGAAAAAGCCCGTGGCAGGGCGCAAGGTAAAGGCCCACAAGGCACCCATGTGGTCACAGCTCCCACCCCAAAAAATGTATAGGAGGGGCATGGAGACCTAGCTCCCCTGAAGATTCCAGAGAGGGCATTGTGGCAAATACCTGTTCGAAGAAGGGTACTGCTAGAACATGAGGGCTTTGGTATAAGAGCAGGGTGCTAATCCAGGCAAGCAGAAAAGGACTTGAGAGTCCTTTCAAGAGCTGCCATTATTAATATTAATTTTTGACAGAGGTTTTGGACAGAGGGGCCATGTGGGAGGGAAAAATGGAGCAGAGAAGGGAGAAGCTAGTATCCATCAGCTGCTTGATATTCAGAAACATGTAAATGATCAAACAACACTACCCAGTCTCACTATTAAATGTATTCTTTGCTTTGCCTATCCCTACCTCCTAGAACTCTCTACCACTTGCTCTTTTCTATTCATTCTTCTTCCCTCACACCTCCCCTCAGTATCTCACTCTTTTTCTTCTTCTCATTTCTCTCTCCTTATCCCCCACTGCGTGTGTCTCCTGCCAAAAACACAGCCATTAACATAACAGTGCCAAAAAAACACAACAAAAACCAGTCTAAAGCAGTACAGGACAATAAAATTGTGACATTTGACAGTTATTGTGGTATGGTTCCAGTTAAAACATGCATAGATTTTTACTCTTAAATAAACCCATCAAAACACCTTAATTTAATATACAAAATATTTTTAAAGATATAGTTCCCCCCTTTCCTGGATTATTTCTATGCTATATTTTACCCCTTGTTCAATTCTCCGAGCCTGCAACAACACTTCATGGATTAACCCCATGAGATCTCACATACAATGCAGACTAGGGGTGGAGTCCAGGCCCTATTGAAATTAATAGGAGGTGGCCACAGCTGGAGATGGGACATTGCAGGTGGCCAGAGCTCTGAGGTGGTATCGAGCATTCTCTCTCTCTCAGCTGTGGGTGGGGGAGCTCTGAGCTGATGTAAAGCCCACAGAACTGGCTCCTCAGACAGCTGCCTCTAGGCTCAGTGTAGATCAGTGGCTCTCAACCTATTTACCATCATGGGCCGCATACGCAGCTCTCTGTGTGATATGTGGGCCACACCTACACAATATATATTCTACCTCTATGGCTCTGAGGATGTCACATGGGCCGCAGCTGTATGCTGACTGGGCTACAAGTGGCCCGCAGGCCACCGTTGAGAACCATTAGGTAGATGGCGTGCTGGTGGAGGGACAGAGCATATCAAGGGTGAAAAGGGGTGAGTCCGTTGCAGGGCAGAGCACAGATCTTCCAATTACCTGCTGCTGTTCAGTTCCTTCAAGACCACATGCAGTTGGTGTAACCAGAGCAGAAACCAGAACAGCTGTGGCTTCAAAATTAATGAGCCATGATCGCTCCCTGATGGCTCATGCCATCCTGTGCTAAGATCCAGTCCAATAACTGGTGTTGCTTAACAAAACAGAATGTGATCATGTGGACACCATCATTTTACATGCCTTTACAGTGTTATTACTTATGCAGGGCATGTAGACTTATTCCAGAATATGAATCAGTCTATGCACAAAAGCACCCAAGTCACATACACACAAACTATTATTTTTGCCAACATACTCTTAATTCCCTTTATAAACTTCTACATTCCTGGGACAGGGAGGCAATACATGGATGCAACATATACATGCTAAAGTTACTAAACTGACAGCATCTCTCACACAATTGTGATTTGCGACACTGATGATTAGAGAATGGATTATTATTAGAGATTATCAGAAATATTGAGCCAGAATGTTATCTCTGGCATCTGTAGATTTACACCAGTGTAGAATTAGACCCATTCCCCCTACTGCCCCATATAAAAAAAAAAGCAGCAAAGAGTCCTGTGGCACCTTATAGACTAACAGACATATTGGAGCATGAGCTTTCATGGGTGAATAACCACTTTGTCACATGCATGTAGTGGAAATTTCCAGGGGCAGGTATATATATGCAAGCAAGAAGCAGGCTAGAGATAACGAGGTTAGTTCAATCAAGGAGGAGGCGGCCCTCTTCTAGCAGTTGGGATATGAAAACCAAGGGAGGAGAAACTGCTTTTGTAGTTGGCAAGCCATTCATAGTCTTTGTTTAATCCTGAGCTGATGGTGTCAAATTTAAAGATGAACTGAAGCTCAGCAGTTTCTCTTTGAAGTCTGATCCTGAAGTTTTTTTGCTGCAGGACGGCTACTTTTAAATCTGCTATTGTGTATTCATGGAGATTGAAGTGTTCTCCTACAGGTTTTTGTATATTGCCATTCCTAATATCTGATTTGTGTCCATTTATCCTTTTCCGTAGGGACTGTCCATTTTGGCCGATGTACATAGCAGAGGGGCATTGCTGGCATATATTGCTTTGGTGGACGTGCAGGTGAATGAACCGGTGATGGTGTGGCTGATCTGGTTAGGTCCTGTGATGGTGTCGCTGGTGTAGATATGTGCACAGAGTTGGCATCGAGGTTTGTTGCATGGATTGGTTCCTGAGTTAGAGTTACTATGTGCAGTGTGCAGTTACTGGTGAGAATATGCTTCAGATTGGCAGGTTGTCTGTGGGAGAGGACTGTCCTGCCACCCAAGGCCTTTGAAAGTGAGGGATCATTGTCCAGGATGGGTTGTAGATCCCTGAAGATGCGTTGGAGGGGTTTTAGCTGGGGACTGTATGTGATGGCCAGTGGAGTTCTGTTGGTTTCTTTCTTGGGTTTGTCTTGCAGTAGGAGGCTTCTGGGTACACGTCTGGCTCTGTTTCCTTATTTCCTCGTGCAGGTATTGTAGTTTTGAGAATGCTTGGTGAAAATTTTGTAGGTGCTGGTCTCTGTCTAAGGGGTTGGAGCAGATGTGGCTGTACCTCAGTGCTTGGCTGTAGATGTGCCCGGGATGGAAGCTGGAGGCATGAAGGTAGGCATAGCGGTCGGTGGTGGTGTTAATGTGACCATCACTTATTTGCACCGTGGTGTCTAGGAAGTGGACCTTCCATGTAGATTCGTCCAGGCTGAGGTTAATGATGGGGTGGAAGTGTTGAAATCATGGTGGAATTTTTCCAGAGTCTCCTTCCCATGGGTCCAGATGATGAAGATGTCATCAATGTAGCGTAGGTAGAGAAGGGGCGTGAGTGGACGAGAGCTGAGGAAGCGTTGTTCCAGGTCAGCCATAAAAATGTTGGCATATTGTGGGGCCATGCGGGTGCCCATAGCAGTGCCACTGATCTGGAGGTATATATTGTCATCAAATTTGAAATAGTTGTGTGTGAGGATACATGCACTACATGCATCCGACCAAGTGGGTATTCACCCACGAAAGCTCATGCTCCAATATGTCTGTTAGTCTATAAGGTGACACAGGACTCTCTGCTGCTTGTACAGATCCAGACTAACACGGCTACCCCTCTGATACATAAAAAAAAAAAAAAAAAGTGACTCTTATCTCTGTAGCAAGGTCTGTTAAGTTTGCACACTGGTTGTTTGAGTATCGACAATCTGAGTTATCTGTTCCATTTATGCCACTGTACCTTATTGCAAATAAAACAGCCTGGCCATTTCTGGCTGGAACCCCAGCTCTCATTGGCTGAGCTAATTGACTCTTTGCCCACTTCCTTCTTGTTCTGCTTTGTATTATCAGATGTTTGCACTTTGTACTGTAGCTTTTTCCTCACTGTTCTGCTTGTATTTGATTGTTTTATTGGCGGCTGGGCTGACCTAGCTATATCTTTAATCTATCTATGGGAACTATAATGCATCCATCCCCATACTATCTAGACATTTCTTTACGTGTGTTTCATTTAATCTTCACTCATTTAAGTTAACTGCATCGATTCTTTTCAAGATTTTCATTTACGTTTACGTTGCTGGAAGGTCCTAGAACATCACAGGTGGATACAAGGACCTAAATACAAACAAGAGTCTGATACAGTTTTCCTTCTGAATAACACAAATTTGGCTGATTGCGCCTTTGGTTGTAGCCATGTGGTGCTGCTCATTAAAGTTAGTTGTCCTGCTTCTTTTAGAGAAACTGTCTGACACCTGTCTGTCTGCTATGTATTTGGATCTATGATAGCATTGTAGCATACAGATCAATCACTTTTGGAAGAGGGAAAACTACTAACAATTTCTTACCTATATCCAACAAGACCTGGTCTTCATTTTCACTCAAGGGAACCACAGGATCTCTGAAAGGCTAGAAAAAGGAAATTTGAGCTAGATTTTTAAGATGAATGGTCAAGTTTGAACTTCATTACAAACAGTGTGTGGTGCTTCCAGAATTCTCTTAAAATCTTTTCTGTACCATTTGTTCATTTATTTCAATAAATTCATAAAATAAAGAACTGCCTACCCCAGGCTTTATGAACCTTTAATGCTGTTATGAGCTGGGTGAAACCTTGTTCTGGGTTGGGTTAAAAACCTTGTTTTACCTCAGTGATTCTCAAACTTTTGTACTGGTGACCCCTTCCACATAGCAAGCCTGAGTGTAGCCCCCATTATAAATTAAAAACACTTTTTAATACATTTAACACCATTATAAATGCTGGAGGCAAAGCAGGGTTTGGGGTGGAGGCTGACAACTCATGACCCCCCCATGTAACAATCTAATGACTCCCTGAGGAGTCCCAACCCCCAGTTTGAGAACCCCTGTTCTAACTGATGGGTGAAAATGTCCTTCATTTAAGATAGCTGTAAGAGACAGTTAAGGGGCAACACCTAAAACAAGGCCTAACAGAATCTGCTCAGAAATGAGCAGGAAGCTTCACTGGGCATCACAACCAGATGCATGCGTGCAAGCCAAGTCAGAACACCTGGAAACTGAGAAGAGACAGAATAGTGAAGGAGGCAGAGGCAAAAAGCAAGAAAGCCAACCAGTGGCCTGTGAGCAGAGTGCTACCCTGGAAACAGCAAGAGACAGAACTTTTGGGTCTAAGGAGCTTGGGGCTGTAAAATAAGATACTACACTCCTTTTGTTCTTGCTTTCCCCTGAATTCAGAAAAGCAGGACTTTGTACATCCCTTGGAAATAAACAAAACTGCATCAAAGAGAATACCAGATTCCACCAACTGGAACATCCCCTGAACTTTGACTAGCAAGCTGAGGAAGAAAGAGGCAACCATACATTAAAAATACAATTGCCTAAAAGATAAAACTAGCAGCCTCTCCTCCAGACAAAAAATAACCATATAGAGATAAAAATCAAACCCAGATAATACCCCACCTCCTCACAAGCACTAGTCTTCATGGAGACCTCCCTCCTCAAGAGATCAGGCTTTATTGTGCCTTGGAGGATCAACAAATACAGACCGTTTTGGAGCAGAGTGGGATATAAGTTTAAAACAAGAGAGGTCCAGCTCAAAGATCTCTAATGACCAAAGCTGTGAACTTATCATATAGGGAGAGGCAGTCTCAGGCCATTTACAGCTTTATAGGTCAGAACTAATGCCTCGCTGTCCAGAAATCAACAGGCAGCCAATGCAGATGAGGGATCACTAGTGTCATATGCTCCCAGCAACATAGGTGGGTTGCTGCATTCTACCTCAACTTCAGGTTCCAGGTTGATGTAGCCTTATGTAGCTCCAGTAATCTAATCTGAAGGTGACAAAGGCATGGATTATGGTAGTTATGGTCCGTGTCCACAAAAAATGGTCAGTCTCCTGGCCAGACGTAGAAAAAAGAAAACCAACAAGGCCACCATTGCTACACAGAATCATCACTGGACTGGAAGGGACCTCGAGAGGTCATCTAGTCCAGTTCCCAGCACTCAAGGAAGGACTAAGTATTATAATCATCTATACCCAGCTGTAGCTCCAACACCACCCCCAGACTGCAAACTCTATTGACAAACAACAGACACGGGCCCTAATGAAAGGGGAAGATATTATTCCACCCATATCTTCCAGTTGCTTCTCAACCTACAAATATCACTTCAACCTTGTACATTCTGAGCCTCAGCCAGCTAGCTCTCGTCCACACCCAAATCGCAATTTTGTAAACTAGAAAAAGTAAAACTGAGACCAAGGATGTCTTAGGGCACAACCTGAGACATACATATAAAGCATGATATAAAACAGACAACAAATACAGCTGAGTAATCAAAATGGGATTACATGCAAGCACCATAGCTTCTTTCTTCTATCAAGTGTTAAACATCCTATTTTACGTTAGATTGACGTAAAAATAATCCCAAGAAGGATCAATCTTTTTTTATGCCAGAATTTCTCATTGTCAGTCTCTAGCAGGCTCTGTGTATGATCCTGCAAATACTGCTAATGAGAGTTTCCCTCATGTTATCTCCCAGGCTCAAGATTACCTAAAACATCACTTTCCTGGAGTTCCACTGCCCTTCTCAGCTCCACTCCTCGCGAACAATGGATCTCTCTATCTCAAGGTGGAAGCTGATGCATGTAGGAGATAGGGCTTCACCTCAGCTGGTCCCAAGGCTGTAGAACACACTCCCATAGGAATGACCACAATCATCATGACTTTCCAATTCAGATGTAAGCTTCACTTCTTTGACCTGGCTTTCCAGCCCACCAACACATGACAGATTTATTGAAGAAAATAATAAACATACATACACATAACTTTTCCCTGGGGCAGGAATGGAAAGAAAATGTCACTTGGCAGGCATTAGTCACCTTATTTATTTTTTTAACTATGGAAGATGCTCAGATACCACAACATAAGGTACAGCAGGAGAACTTAGAGGCTACTTATTCATACAAGGATAAAGCTGTACCTTTACATCTTCACTTCCAGGTGCTGGTTCATCAGATGCCAAATTCATGGGATCTGTAAAAGCGAGATTTCTTATCAACTTCTAGTGAAAAACAATGGAAGTTTGCTCTTTTTTCAACTAGGAGAGGGGAAAAAAATAATGAAGCAAGCAAGCAAGCAACACAGAACAATGTACTTTTGTAGCATACACATCCCCCCAAACTAGCATACCAGTGGGCAGAATACTAGATGGTTGTACAACAAGCTGTTATGTTATTATGGACCAATTGTAAACAGGCTCTTGAGCTTAAAGGGACAGGCAGTGAAAATACATGTTGATTCATAAATGAGGCTGCTGATTTGTCCTCACAATAGCACAAATCAGAAGCTGTGCCTTAAACTATGGGAGATCCCAACTGCTGCACACTGTCCTAAAGACGTCATGCATTTTAAAAATTAGCCCCTGCATTTTTAAGAAAAAGTCATAAAAAACTTCATTTCTGTCACTCTCTTTTATATGGTTTCTTCTCAAGACAATTGGAAAGGACACAGCAAACACAAAAACATGTTCAAACTCTGCAGGATCTGCCCAAGCACAGACATGTACAAAATAGCAAACAGAGCAGGAGTAATCTGCATGTAAATGAGCACCACAAGCATCTGCAGGGCTTCCTAAAACTGTTAGCTACTGTCACATTTGCTAGTTAAAATAAACCCTCCCATTTTCACAATTTTTCCTTATATTTAGTTTTATTTCTTGTATATTGAGGCTTGTAAATCAAGATTCAGGTCTGCCCTCAGATACAGACTCAGCCTATATCTTAATAGACTTTAAAGTCAGAAGGGACCATCATGATCCTCTTGTCTGACCACCTGCACATTGCAGGCCACAAAAGCTCACCCACTCACTCCTGTAATAGAACCCTAACCTCTGGCGGAGCCACTGAAGTCCTCAAAACATGATTTAAAGACTTCAAGCTACAGAGAATCCACTATTTACACTAGTTTAAACCCGCAAGTGACCTGTGCCACATGCAGCAGAGGAAGGCAAAAACACCCAGGGTCTCTGCCCATCTGACCCGGGGGGAAATTCCTTCCTGACCCCATATATGGTGATTAGTTAGACCCTGAGCACATGGGCAAGGCCCTCCAGCCAGACACAGATATGCAGCTGCATTTTCAGTTTATCTTTGTAAAATCAGCTACTGCACATGAATTTAACCATAACTTAATACTTAAAAAGCATGTATATCTTAGTATTTTGGGGGATATCATTCACAGACCTTTTATGCTTGCTATACCTTTTCCCATCCTGAACTCTGTGCAGAGCCCAGGGAGAGGTTACAAACCAGTAACATTGTACCAATCCATCCCCTCACAAGAACAGCTGCTTGGTATCTAAATTCAGCTGCAGACTCCAGCAACAATAATAAGGTCTAATCCTGCAATCCTTATTCAAATTAAGCTATCTGAGGATGAAATCCTGGCCCCACTGAAGTCAATAGGAGTTTTGCCATTCTGTACGAGTAAAAGCTACACAGGATTGGCTCCATATTGATTAATTTCTTAATGAATCACTTCATCACTATCTTCTGTTGCACCAGATGTGTGCCTCGCCCTGTTTCCCGACCCCACCTAGCGGGTTCCTGCTGAAATGCAGCAGGAATGTGAGAAGATGCGACAGTCCTTGTCTTGCAGAGAGATCACTGTATTGCACGCTAGGCAGGACCCACTTGGTACACAGCGCACAAGCTCCAACCAACCTGCAGATGGCGCAGAGGTACAAGTTACAAGCACCACAACCAGCAGCAATTTCAACTACAGGCTAGTAGCTATTAGCACCACCAGTGAGAAAATGCTCTAAAAACATTAGTACATTTCTACTCCAATTCCTGCCTCTGCCTCAGGCTTGTCATGTGACCTTGAGCATGTCACTTTACCACTCTGTCTCTCAAATGAGGACAACAATATCTTCCTGCCACACAGAGGTAAACTCTCTGTTGCTTAGGAGATGCTCTGGATAAGGGCCAAATATAAATAGCTAGACAGAACACTGGTCCTGTATCTTGCAATTGTTACATTGAACCTCATGAGTGCCACCAAAGTCTAAAGGCAAGATTCCCAAAAGGTGTTTTTGGACCAGGCAACAATTCTATAAAACAACGAATTCATCCAGATAAAATAGGTGCCATGATAATGTAAAAAATTACCCATAGTATGGAAACAGATCATCCCGGACACCACCATGTAGTAACTGTGGATAAAGAATGATCCTTTAATGATGGCCATGGTAACTCTGGGTATGTCTACACTGCAGCTGAGAACAAATCTTCCAGCTCAGATACACAGACATGTGCTGGCAGGGCTCAAACCAGCGTGCTAAAAATAGTTGTGTGGACATTCCCGCTGGGGTGGAAGCTCAGGCTTGCAAGCCTACCCGACCCCCTAGGCTTCAGAGCCCAAGCCAGAACATACAGTTGCTGGTTTAGTGCTCTAGCTCGAACTCTGCTAATGCTAGCACAAGCTCCATTAGCTTGCTCCCAGATGCAGTGGAGACATACCTTAATTTTAAAAAGCAAAATGGAGAAAAAGAGCTGAACTGTATTAAGATAACCCTTGGGAATTCTCCACTAAATTCCTCTAGAAATTTTTCTAATATTACTGGCATTCAGTTGACATTACTGTAATTCATTCCTACAATCCTTGGGGAAACTCTGTTTACTATGCAGTAAGTAATTTAATATGTAGACATAAATTAGCTATGGCTCTAAATAATAATATTCTGCACAATTATTACTTGCCACAAACTTTCAAAATTAGAAAAATCACAAGATTTTTGTATAACATAGGAATGGCTGAAATAATCAAAGTAAAATATATCTGTACTTTATTTTGCATCCTTAATAGAGGATGTGTCATTCTGTGTATTTGAATTTAATTAAGTTGCTATGGGAGATCCACTGTTAAGCCAGCAATATCACCTTACATTGACCCACAGCATTGCCCATCGTGAAATGCAATCAAACTGCTGTATTGCTATAGCAACCTTCAGTAGATAATAGCTCAGAGCTTCTGATAGTATTATGCTTTAAAGGTCTGTTGATCTTGACTTTAGGCCCACCCAGGAGTGAATAAGTATTATTTATTGGAACAATAGGCGTTTTTAACTCTAAGAGACATCCCTTTATGAAGTTACTGCAAAGAATTTTGTGCTCTAATCTCAGCACCTAAATTAACAAAGGTATTTAGCAGAATATTCTAGGAGTTTTATGGATCATTTGTGACATGATTTTTGTTTGTAGCAGCAAAAAATTTAATTTTGTTTTGTCTTTTTAGTTCTTGTTAGCAGAAGGTAGAACATGGATCAAAGTTATCAATTATATTAGTGATTTTCAGGTATCTGGGTTCAATGACTGTATGAAAAGCAACAAATACACATATAACTAGAGCTACAAATATTCCTTTTTGCCAGGTGATAGAAAAATGAACATCGATGACAGTACTAAACTATATGAAGATACAGAAACACTGATTCATTATTATTAGATACTTCTATAGTGGTAGTACCCAAAGGTCCCACTGTCAAGATTCTGTCCCCACCGTGCTGGGCACTGTACAAATATACAGGTCTGCAAAAGTCAAGTACTCAGCCTGCTACGATGATGAGCAAATCCTGTAATGGTTGAATGCCAGGAGCTGAAGGCATTTGGCACCACACAAAGTTGCTCAGTATCAGTTTGCAGGTCTGAACCCAAAATGAGAGAGTATAGTCAGAAATTAAATGATTCCTGAAGTGCTAAATCAATATTTATTGATATTTGCTATTTGCATGCACCAAGTCAGGCTGCTTGGACATGCACTAAGAAAAACTACCATGCATGACATGCATTGCCCAACTGCTGCTATGATATCACCTGCTGTTAGCGACACACAGCAGAAGGTACAAGATCACATTGACCATTGGCACTCTGAGAAGACTGCACCCAAGATAATAAAGTTTTTGATAGCACAATATGTAATTCCTTGTATTATAAACAGTTGCTTATATTTACAAAAGTAGATTTCAGACCGGTAGTGTTAATGCTGATTATTGCTGATGGTGACTTTAGAACTGCCTTTATTATGTTAATTGCCTGGGGGTTGCTGGAGAAGTTGGGCACAAATTTCCAGCAAGAGCTTAATGGTGGCAATCACACTTAAGGAACTCTTAACTATGTAACTGGAGCTAATGTCTATTAAGGAGGTCACTTCCTCAGTCTGTCAACTCACTTGGAATAATTAGGTAATACCTTTGGAATCCAATTCTTATTTACATCATCATGCAGTGCTTGGCCCTGTAATGTTTATGCAACTGCTTAACTTTATGTCAGCTTCAATGGGCCTTCTCAGAGTGTATGAAGTTAAGCGTATGTGCATGTTTTACAGGATCAGGACCTTATCTTGTAGAATTAGCCACTACAAACTAGCCACTTCTTCCAGATAGACACTAATGTGCATGCAACGAGACCTTGAATCTAGGTTAGATAAATGTCTATCAGGGATGGTCTAGACAGTATTTGGTCCTGCCATGAGGGCAGGGGACTGGACTCGATGACCTCTCGAGGTCCCTTCCAGTCCTAGAGTCTATGAGTCTATAGTCAACTACTAAATGCCACATCAGAGTATTATAGACTTTTTAGTGAATATTTTTATAACTTTTGTTCTAGGACCTTCTTGTTACAAGGTCTGCAATGCTCAGTATGATCTATCTGGTAAAGAAAAGTAATTATGGTCATGAAACAATATCCTATAATCCTTATACAAACTTGCAATTGAAATCAATATGGGAAACTCATTTATAACCATTTCAATTTTGCCACAGTAAAGAGTTCAGGACTGGCCACTAAAATTGTTCTTAAAATGCTTAATTCATTCTTCTTTAATTCACTCCTATCTTTATTAACCAGATCTTTTTGACTTCACTGGAACTTCTTGCAAGTTGACCTGTTTTTATTTCAGCTGAACACTGCCCTCTTCTGGAATTGTAGTGAGGTTGTAATTTAGCTGTTATAATTTTTTAACATTCTTTTAAAAAGACTTTCAATTATTAGAAATGCTTGTGACCATTTTTAGGTTCACAAAGGTAAATTAACGATTTTAACGGTCTGTAGAATGCATAATTTCATACCTCCCTTATAACGAAATACCTAATGTATTTTACCATTATCTATTGCACAGATCTCTGATATCATGTATACTAAGCGATCTTCCTAAATAAATATATGGCACAAGGACATATGCTACCTTACCTGGGACTTTAGAAAGCTATTACAACCAAAGATTAAAAGCTGTACCTTCTGCAGAATCTGTTGAATTGCAGGTCATTTGTGGTCCTTCCACTGTACCAGCTTGTTTTGAATTAAGACTCTAAAAAACACCAAATTCAAACAACAACTTTCTTGGATACCCATACAAATTAATACCCCCATACATGTATGCGCACACATGCAAAAACAAAGAAAGTCAAATACATACATTAAAGTTAATATTAAAAAGTTATACATATATTTGGGGAGAGAATTTATAAAATATTTTAAACTAAAATATTTGGGGAAAATTTACTTTGTGTTGTGTAACATATCAGATTTAAGATTTGTACTGTATGTTGCACATCCTTTCTCTAGAAAAAAAATGTTTGCGTTAATATAGCTCTTCATATATTCAAAGTTCTGTACTTATTAACCTCCAAAACTGTCCTGAAAGGTACAAGAATTTTACAGCTGAAGAAACTAAGATGGAAAGGTGAAATGACATCCCCAAGGCTATACAATGAATGACTAGGTGAGCCAGGATTAGAACTCAGAACCTCCTTGACTCTTAGTTGTGTGCTCATTCCACCATACTGTGGAAATCCATATAAAGATGGTACTGAATTGAACTGTGTGTGTCATATAGTCAGTTTGAATTTGTAACCTGTGATGCTACACAATTAAATAAAGGCTCAACCAGGGCCATCCCTAGCCATTTTGGTGCCCTATGCAGCCCACCCACCCCCCACACAGAGGGGCATCCCCAGGCCTCCGCGGGGGTGGGGAGCAGGCTTGGGAGGCGGGGGAAAACCGCCCCCGAGCAAGAGCCAGCGGAATGGAGCAGGGTGGGTCTGGGTTGCTCCACTTCCTGCCACCCAGTGAGTGCAGGACTTGCCCGACTCCTGCTGCAGTCCTCAGGGGAAGGGGTGGAGTGGGAGCGGAACTGGGGCAGAGCAAGGGTGGGAAGAGGCGGGGCTGGGGTGGAGCAGGGGTGGGGAGCATTGGGAAGAGGCGGAGCAGGGGCAGGGGCAGCTTTCCTGGGTGGCTCAGCTGGCCAAGGGATCGGGCTGGCCACTGGAGCAGTACACAGCTGCGTAGCGCATAGGGCCGGCTCCAGGGGTTTTGCTGCCCCAAGCAGCCAAAAAAAAAAAAAAAGATGCCACAACCGCAATCGCGATCTGCGGCAATTCAGCGGGAGGTCCTTCGCTCCGAGCTGGAGTAAGGGACCTTCCGCCGAATTGCCACCGAATACCTGAAAGTGCCACCCCACTCCAGAGTTGCTGCCCCAAACACCTGCTTGATAAGCTGGTGCCTGGAGCTGGCCCTGGTAGAGTACCAGGAAATTTGGGACAATTTGGTGCCCCAAATTTCCTGGTGCCCTACGCAGCTGCGTACTTTGCATTTGGGTAAGGACAGCCCTAGGCTTAACAAATACACAAAGTTCCCTGTTTCCAAGTATTTTTTAAGCTACAAGAGCATTAGCCAGTAAATCACATGCACACTGCACTGCCACCTTTACAGTCTCTGGATCCCAGAAAGATCAAGGAGCCAAAATAGTTTCCACATAATTTAGAGCAAGCAGCCTAAGGACTACTCAATTTTACATCAGCTGCCGGAGTCTCACAGGGACTACCCCACTAGATGAGGCTGAGCTGGACTGCTTTTAAATTGGCCCAGATTTTAAATAGTATTTAGGTATAGCTGCACTCAGCATTGGCAATGCCTAACTGATTTGGGAGCCCAGATCTCATTTTCAAAAGTGAGATAGGCGCTAAATCCCATTAACTGTCAACCCAAGTCTGAGTTTTTCCTATTCCTGCAGCTAAGGAACAGAAACATCAACTCAGCTTAGCTCCTCCTTGGGACACCACTAGATTTTTCTGATACTAGGGCCACGTCCAGACTAGGAATTAAAATCGATTTTAGATACGCAACTTCAGCTACGGGAATAACGTAGCTGAAGTCGAATTTCTAAAATCGAGGTACTCACCCGTCTGGACGGCGCGGCATCGATGTCCGCGGCTCTCCGTGTCGATTCCGGAACTCCGTTCGGGTTGATGGAGTTCCGGAATCGATGTAAGCGCGCTCGGGGATCGATACATCGCGTCCAGACTAGACGCGATATATCGATCCCCGAGCAATCGATTTTAACCCGCCGATGCCGCGGGTTAGTCTGGACGAGGGCTAGGTAACAAAAGGGCTTCCTTATGCAGAGCCTTTAGAAGCAATGACCTAATGCACCATTTCTCCCTTCTCTGTTTTACGGTTTAAATTTGGTCACTAGAAACAAAATTTGTTCTCTCTACTGATGTTCCATAGAGTCCTCTTTCCCCACACTGGTTTCATTCACTAATGTATCAACAGCAGATACACCCAAACACAACAGCCGTGCTGTCAGACACTTTTAAAGGGAGTAGGGCTACTCAGCCTGCAGGACACCCATTGTCCCTCATGATGAAAACTCAACCCTGTCCCAGACTCCCTAACAAAAAGAGCTTCCTTTTCAGCCCCACCAATCAGGTTCCCCTTACTCCCTACATTTGGTGTCAACATAGAATTGTTTATAATATAATCACATCATCTAAATATTGGGAGCAGTATCAATACTGCCATTTCCACAGGGATAAGATGGTTCTGAGGATGGGTCCACTGTTCATTCCACCATCTCAGGAAATCTCTCTTCCATTTCTCTGCCCAACATCAGCCCATTCACTAAAAGGAGACAGAATGGCATGAACTAGTTCTAGCAATTGAGTTCAAGTAAGCCTCAAAGCTATCAGTAGCCATTTCATGCACAGGAAAGCACACAAAACCAAAGGACGTTTGCCACCACAATGGATTAAAGCCCATCCTGCTCTGCCCGCGTCTGCTTCCTGGGTCACAGATATACACTTTGTCTGTGGAGCGGTATATAAAGCATCCATGTGCTCATTTATCCACACATTCTCAAGACACTACATTAGATATGCAATCTTCATCCTGTGGTAGAAGTGTTGAATGCTGTAAATTCTACATCTATTTCAATATAAGTAGCTACATTTAATTGTTCACTGCCTTCTTCCCTCCTCAGCTTTCAAAGCTGTCAAAATCCCATTAGGATGACTAGCGGTCCTGACTGTGACAAAGAAAGAAAAAAAAATGGTTACCCATCTTTTAGTAACTGTTGTTCTTCGAGATGTGTTGTTCACGTCCATTCAAAGTAGGTGTGCGCATGCCGTGTGCACGTCAGCCGGAAGATTTTCCCCTAGCAGCGTCCGTAGGGTCGGCCCAGGCATCCCCTGGAGTGGCGCCACCACGGCGCCCTATAAAGGGGCCCACCGACCCTCCACCCCCTCAGTTCCTTCTTGCTGGCATTCCGACAGGGGGCAGGAGGGTGGGTGTTGAAATGGACATGAACAATACATCTCGAAGAACAACAGTTACTAAAAGGTGGGTAACCATTTTTTCTTCTTCGAGTGGTTGTTCATGTCCATTCAAAGTAGATGACTCACAAGCCTAACCTTAGGAGGTGGGGTCGGAGATCACTGATGACTGGAGTACTGCACGACCAAAGGCTGCATCATCCCTAGCCTGGCGCTTGATGGCATAGTGAGACGAATCTCTTGAGTCGGAACCTGAGCCAGGAATGCCGCAGAGGAGGCCTGCGCCCTAATGGAGTGGGCCGTGACCGGAGGGACAGGGGTCTTAGCTATATGGTAGCATTCCCAGATGCAAGTCGCGATCCATGAAGAGATTCGCTGAGAGGAGACAGGGAGGCCCTTCATCCTTTCTGTCACTGCGACGAAGAGCTGGGTTGAGCATCTGAATGGCTTGGTAGGCTCTGTGTAAAAGGCCAAGGCCCTGCGGACATCCAGGGAGCGTAGCCTCCGCTCTCCGCTGGAGGCGTGTGGTTTCGGATAAAACACCAGGAGAAAGATATCTTGGCCCATGTGGAACTGTGAAAAGTCCTTGGGTAAGAAAGCCGGATGAGGTCTAAGTTGGACCTTGTTCTTGCAGAAGACTGTGTAAGGGGGCTCAGATGTTAACGCTTGAAGCTCCGACACCCGCCAGGCCGAGGTTATCGCCACCAGGAAGGCGGTCTTGTACGACAGGTACAGCAGATAGCACGAAGCCAGAGGCTCGAAGGGAGGTCCCGAGAGGATGGAGAGGACCAGATTCAGGTCTCAAGCAGGGGTCGGCTGACGCACATGCGGGAAGAGTCTGTCCATACCCTTGAGGAAACACTCAACCAGCGGGTTCGCAAACACCGAGGCACCCCCCTCTCCTGGATGAAAAGCAGATATGGCCACCAAGTGAACGCAACTGGAGGAAAGGGAGAGACCCAGCTGTCTTAGGTGAAGCAAATAGTCAAGGACAGCTGGAATTGGTATCCCCAGCAGGTCGAGACCCCGCTGACCCAACCATATGGAGAAGCACTTCCATTTAGCCAGGTAGGTGGCCCTAGTTGACATCTTCCTGCTACCCAGCAGCACCTGCCTGACCTGCTGGGAGCACTGCAACTCCACCAGGTTCAGCCATGGAGCATCCAGGCTGTGAGGTGAAGGGACTCGAGGTTCGGATGGTGGAGGGAGCCCCGGTCCTGCGTGATCAGGTCCAGGAGGAGGGGCAGCGTCAGAGGCGCCTGAACGGACATGTGCAGGAGTGACGTGTACCAATGCTGGCGCGGCCATGCCGGAGCTATCAGGATTACCCTGGCGTGATCCCTGCGAACCTTTAAAAGCACCCTGTGTATCAGGGGAATCGGAGGAAAGGCGTAGAGCAGACCGTCCTCCCATGGCTGAAAGAAGGCGTTCGACAGAGACCCCCAACTGCGGCCCAGGAGGGAGCAAAACTGTCGGCACTTCCTGTTTTCCCTTGAAGCAAATGAGTCGAACCGGGGAAAGCCCCAGAGCCGGAAAATTGAGCACACCACATCCCATCGGAGGGACCACTTGTGACCCTGGAACTGAGGGTGTCCGCCAAACCGTTCTGCTCCCCCAGAAAATAGAACACTATCAGGTGAGTGGCATTGTGAACGCAGAAATCCCACAGCACGAGGGCTTCTCTGCAGAGGGGAGAGGAGCATGCACCCCCCTGTTTGTTGGTATAAAAGACTGCTGCCTTGTTGTCCGAAAGGACTGAAACACACCTGCCGGCCAGGTGAGACCGGAAGGTCAAACACGCCAGGCAGACCGCTCTCAGCTCCCTGACATTGATATGCAACTCGAGGTCCTCCGGCGACCACAAGCCCTGCGTCCTGAGGCGTCCCAGGTGTGCTCCCCAACCTCGATCCAAGGCGTCTGTCACCAGGGAGAGGAGGGCTGTGGCGCAGCAAAGGGGACACCGATGCAGACTTCCTAGGGGTCGAGCCACCACCGTAGCGAGCTCAGCACCAAGCGGGGAACAGACACCACTGAGTCCAGGGAGTCCCTGCCCAGGTGATAAACTGTCGCCAACCAGGACTGCAGCGAGCGAAGCCGGAGTCTGGCATGAACCACCACATAGGTGCACGCCGCCATGTGGCCCAGCAGCCAGAGGCAAACTCGCTCCGTGGTGACCAGGGCGCGGTTCAGTCCGAGGATGAGCTCGGAAATTGCACGGAATTTCGAAAGATACGCTTTGGCGTGTGTGGAGTCCAGAACCACTCCTATGAATTCTATTCGTTGCGTCGGATATGGATGGATATGGATATGGCTTCATTCAAGAGGAAGCCAAGATTGAGAAAGGTCCACCTGATGAAGCACACCTGGGTCTCTACCTGCTCCTTGGAGCGGCCCTTTATGAGCCAGTCGTCTAGGTAGGGGAATACCTGGATGTCCCGCCTGCGCAGGAAGGCTGCCACGACCGCCATGCACTTCGTGAAGACCCTGGGAGCAGCTGACAGGCCGAACGGGAGCACTGTGAACTGCAGATAGATATCAGCCACGATGAACCTGAGGTACCAACAGTGCCGTGGAATTATGGCAATGTGGAAATAGGCATCCATTAAGTCAAGGGTGGCATACCAATCTCCTGGACCCAGGGAGGGAATGATCGAGGACAGGGAGACCATGCGGAACTTGAGTTTCCTCACAAATTTGTTCAGTGGCCGCAAGTCTAGGATGGGTCTCAGGCCCCCTTTTGCCTTCAGTATGAGAAAATATTGTGAGTAGAAGCCTTTGCCCCTGAGCTCCCGCAGGACTGCCTCCACCGCCCCTGCCTCCGTGAGGGACTTCACTTCTAGAATTAGAAGTTGCTCGTGAGATGGGTCCCTGAAGAGGGACGGGGAAGGAGGTTGGTGAGGTGGAAGGGAGGAGAACTGGATACAATAACCCCTCTCTACCGTGCGGAGCACCCATTTGTCCGACTTAATTCAGGACCAGGCACGGTAGAAGTGGGACAGACGTGACCCAAAGGCAGGGGTGGAAGGATTCAGAATCTCAATTGGTAGGTCGCCCTCGACCGTACCATCAAATAGGGGGTCTAGGCCCAGATGGTGGTCTCGACAGGCCAGACGCCCGGCCAGAGGGGTGGCGCTGGTGACGCCTCCTGTCATTTCTGCCCTGCCTGCGCCCCAGCTCCTGGCGAGTCTGTGGCTGGTATGGGCGAGGGGCCGCCTACAGCCTAAATTGTCTGCACTGGGTTGCGGGGGTATGCAAGCCCAGCGAGCGAAGCGTGGCCCTCGAGTCCTTTAAGCTATGGAGACGTTTGTCCATTTTCGCCGAAAACAGCATCTGCCTTTCGAAGGGGAGGTCTTGAATCATCTGCTGGACCTCATAGGGCAAGCCCGAGACCTGGAGCCAGGCTCCCCGCCGCATGACCAGGCCTGTGGCCAGGGTGCACGAGGCTGAGTCCGCCGCATCTAAGGCAGCCTGGAGGGAGGCTCGAGAGATCAGTTTGCCCTCCACCACTAGGGCCGAAAACTCTGATCTCGAGTTCTGGGGAAGGAGCTCTGCAAACTTCGACATGACCGAACACGTGTTATGGCCATATCGGCTTACTATTGCCTGTTGATTGGCAATGCGGAGTTGGAGTCCCCCCGTGGAGTACACCTTTCTACCAAAGAGCTCAAGTCTTTTTGCGTCCCTGCTCTTCGGTGTTGATCCCTGAAACCCTTGATGCTCCCATTGGTTAGCTGCATCTACTACCAGGGAGTCCGGGAAAGGGTGGGTTTACAGGTGTTCATGCCCTTTAGAGGGGACGAAGTAGCGCCGCTCCGTCCTCTTGGCGGTAGGGGCCAATGAGGCTGGTGTTTGCCATAGGGTGCAGGACGTATCAGCTATAGTCTTTATCAGCGGGAGGGCCACCCTGGATGGCCCTGGGGGGGCCAGAATGTCCACTACAGGGTCCACGTCCCCCTCCATCTCCTCCGCTTGGATTGTGAGGCTTTGAGCTGCTCGCTGAAGCAATTGTTGGAGGATTCGAGTGTCCTCTAGGGCTGGTGCCACAGCATGCCCAAGACCGCCTCGTTCGGGGAGGAGAACGAGGAGATTACATGGAGCGGCCCTTCCTCCGGTGCATGCAGCCCCTCGGGATCCTGCGGCACACGTTATTGAGGTTGAGAGAGACTTGGCGTATCATGCGGTGCCGGCGGAGCCTGAATGAAAGCTGTTGCTGGTGCCGCTGCCCGGTTAGGGGGTGCAGAACTTGACGATGGCACACCCCTGCCCGGCGACGGGGCCGGTGGGGGAGGCAGCTGCACCGGGGCCACCGACGTCAAGGACACCGAAGCCGACCGTGACAGAGGGCCAAACGCCTGGCCTACCCACTGATGGTAGGCCCAGGGAGTCCAAAACGGCCACTGCGAGGGCGGCTGCCATTGTTGCTGCCACTGCAGGTAATGCTGGTGGCTCATACCTGACACCGATCTCCTGCTCCGCGACCAGCTGGAGTGATAGGAGTCTGCCTCTGAGTCTGAGGTGTCTGAGTACGAGGACCTGGGGGGAGCAGCGCCTGGTGCCGAAGGAGAGCAGTGCCAAGGAGCCTCTCATCTGGTCCTGTGCTGTCTTCACAGCGCGGTGCAGGAAGGGAGGTGACAGCATGGATGGCTTGCCTCTAGATTGCACTGGTGGATAGGCCACAGTAGACAACTCCCTACGATGCGGGGAGGCCGGTGCTGGGAGACCCATTAGGCCTGAGGTCACCTTGAACACCTCCGGCGTCGACGGGGAGCATATGTCTCCGCTGAGGTCCAGGGAATTAGGCTGGCCCAGACTCGACCGCCCTCTCTGCGGTGCTGGAGTCGACGGAACCACCAAGGGCTGCAGCCCAGCCTGTCCGCTTACACCTGCAGACGGCGTCGGCCTCAGATCCCGGTGGGGTGACCGATCCCTCACCAGCTTCCTTCTCTTGGTGGGCAGCAGCGAAGGATAGCGGTGTCGCACTGAGGCAGACTTCCTATGACCCGACTCCGGCCAGTGCCAGGTTTTCGACGACTTGGGCTTGGCCCTAAGTCCTGATGCTGATGCCGGGGCACTCCGCACAGAGGACGATGTGCTGGGCCCCGCCTCGGCCGGTTCTGGATCAGAGGGTGGTCATAGGGCCGCCACCATCAGGAGGACTCTAAGTCTTTGAGCCCTGTCCTTAAGAGTTTGCAGGTGGAAGCTTTTACAGATAGAGCACCGGTCCTTTTGGTGTCTCCGAGGTACCTCAAACACACAGAGTGCGGGTCACTCTTGGGCATGAATTTCCCACAGTTCTCGCAGAGTTTGAACCCGGGGGACCCAGGCATGCCCCAGCGAGTGAAGACGACTCTGGGGGGGGACCCCCCCAACTACGAAAACTATATACAAAGATCTAACTAACTAACTATAAAATAACTGAATACACGAACTAAAAATGGTAAGGAAAGGACACTGCCAAAATGCTATGCAAGAGAAGTTCCAGCTAGCTGTCACCGGCGGTAAGAAGGAACTGAGGGGGTGGAGGGTCGGTGGGCCCCTTTATAGGGCGTTGTGGTGGCACCACTCCAGGGGGCACCTGGGCCGACCCTACGGACGCTGCTAGGGGAAAATCTTCCAGCTGGCGTGCACGCACACGCGCGCACCTACTTTGAAAGGACATGAACAAACACTCAAAGAAGAATGTGTTTTTACCCTGTACTTTCCTTAGCCTAAGTTAGCTAGATCAGACCATCCACTTGGGGTAATCATTTATCAAATGGAGTTCATGACAATTTGATTTCCTAAGCTCTAATATTTAAATAAGAAGATTGTGTGCTTTGGTATAGTGGCTTGTTTCTGCTAGCTAGGTTTCACTAAGCCTACTATTAAAAATCTTGCATCACTGAAAGGATGATCTCTAGTGGTTTTTCCCAATGAGGAGGAGCTGAGCTAAGCTAAGCTACAGAACAGGTCTGTGTCTGCCTCTTCAGGAAGAGGGAAACCCCACGTGGATGACTGGCAGAATGTTTTACTTATCATAACAATCGTAGAATTTTGCAACCTTTAATCTAAGAATATTTGTCATGGGCACTTTCAATATGGCACATCGATTAGCATTTTCTCCCTTCCTCAACTCACAAGTGCTGCAAAAAACACAGGGTTTGATAAGTGCAAGGGATATAAATAATATTACCATCTTTGTCATGATTTTGTTTTTGCATTAGGAAATCAGGACACCTGCGTGAAAGTTGTTGTACAAGTTAGAGCTATGAATCTGGGACCAGTTTTTATATTGGAAAGCCTAGAAATCTAGAGAATGACTAAATATGAATGTCTGTGTTATAAATCAAACGCATAAAACTGGTGTGTAAAGGTCAAAGTATATCATTTATCTCACTGTTAGTTTAAAAACCTAACACCATTTTGATAAATGCTTAAAAATAAACAAACAACAGAAAAACAAGACATGGGGAAATAAAGCAAAAACAGAAGGAAAATGTAAAACAATAAATAATAATAATTTTATGTAACCTTTTAATCCAATAATCTGATATAGACAAAGGCCCAAATTTAGGAAAGCAGTTAAGAACACGTCTAACTTTAAACATATGAATATTCCCATTGAAGTCAATTACACTACTCACCATGCTTAAAGTTACACTTGTGCTTACGTACCTCACTGAATCAAGACTAAAGTTACCAAAATACCGTACAACAAACACAATATAAATGTCAGCTCTTTGGAGCAGGAACTATCTTTCTTTTCTGTGTTTGTACAATGACTAGCATACAATTGGGTCCTGGTCCATGACTGGGGCTCCCTGCTGCCATAAATAGTAACAGCAACTTAAAAAAAAATACCTCCCACTTCAAAATATGAACACAAATGGAAAAGGCAAGATTAAAAATCAGAGAGCAAGAGTTTTACAAGAAAGGTATTTACCATAGGGTCATTCTAAAAACATCTCTGGAAATACAAGAGCTTTATCAAGTACTCCTTTAACATTTTTTCTACACTTCAGTTTCATGCGTGAAAACAACCACTTTAGCACAGATGAAAAGCTAATGACAATAATCCTTTGTCTACAACACCAACACACTTACCATCCCTAAAACCTGCACGGTTTAAACTAAGAAAGAGTGCGACCCAAGAAAAACATATTGAGTATGAATAGCAAATGGTGCAAATTGTCAAAAAAAATATGCTTCTATATATTCTGCTAATTTGGCACCAACCTTGTAAAGAAAGGTTCTATCCCAGAAGTATTTCCTGAAGAGCTTAATGTCAGACTCCAGCAAATGTTCTGCAGTGTGATTAAATGTCAGTGTCAGAGTTCCTGATGAATGAACAAACTGTAGGCAAGCACACTCACTGATCTCAGCTCTAGAAATGTCAAACGAGTGACTGCCCTGAAAACTGAAATAACACACTATTTAAATCAAAACATATGCTATGTGCACAGGTTTAATGAAAATACAAACACACAGAACTTTCTGTTCTCATTGGTGCACAGCACTTCAATATTCTAACTTACTGTACAAAAAAAAATCTAAGGCGAACAATATGAAACATCCATGAAAAACATATCTGGGCAAACAAATAGTTACCAATGAATCCAATCATCATAAGGAAATTCTGTTGTTTCGAGCCATCAAAATGAAAAAATGGTTACAGTAGGAATAATGGTAGCAAAATAAAACAGCAACACTAAACAACATCTAGTTTTCCCTACTATTGTAAAATAGAAATAGTACCTTTTCCTGTTAATGTTGCCATATATAGTAGCCTGAAGGAACTGGCAGGCTTACTAGCCGATTACAGTGAAAAACAGACAGTCTCTCAAGGGAGCGCTGCACCGTTTGGATGTTACAAACAAATGAGACATTCATAACAAAATGTACTGTACCAGCTTTGTAAGTCATTTTCTCATGCAAATTAAAGTAGGCATAATACTCACACAAACTGTATGTTGTGCAGAGCCATAAACAAAAGAGCTCCATTCCAAGACAAAAATGTAACTGAATTCTTGCATGTATTTTTTTTTCTGTTCACTTGTGGCTTTTCATTTCTAATGGGGACTTTCTGATGGTGGAATATGATTATTTGGTAGTGCAGGGCAAATACAAATACAATGGAGGTCCTAAACTCCATACATCTGAAACTTCAGATAATTAAGGTTCCTGGAAGCTTCAGTCCTGCAAGTTCAGTCAGGAATGAAGCTCCCTGGCAACTCCAGAAACTTAACCCTGCCTGGGTTGATACTCAGCACCTTCATTTATCCAAACCTCTGTTTACAGATGTTTCAGAGTCCTCCAAGACCTTAGTAAAAGTGGGGTTCAATTGTACTTTTTAAAACAAATTTCCTTGCTCTGGTTCCTATCAGCACTTTAGATTATTAAAACACAAACCTGTAAGAAGTTATTTTGATTTTCACCAATTAAACAGTGTGTATACTTTTTCACTGCTCCTTTGCATCTCCAGAACTTGGACAATGAAAATAAACTTCCACTTTTGAGAGCAGTCACTTTCATTTTCTAGTTCTGGGTGCACTAGCGCTAGACCAGCGTAGCAATGCTTGAATTGGGCTGCAAACACTACAGGGGGATGACTGTTTAAAGTTACTCAAAAAGCGGTTTTCAATTTATCTTCCCATTTCATGAAGCATTTCTACGAACAACAGATTTTTATAACTCACTTTTCCCCACCAAAACTTGTAATTGGGACTTAGTAAACAATTTTGCCGATGCACAAAAATGAATAAAACACAACTCCCTCCTTTTTGCCACATTGATACCGCAGGACTAACAATAGTAAAAATATATTTTTGTCATTAAATTAAGCAGATTTAACTCTGACTATACAGAGGGAGCAGCTCAGAGGACTAAAAAAAGGTGCCATTTCTACATCACTTTTCAGACTAGAAAAGTATATTAAAGACTATAAACACTCAGATAATCATGGAAAAATAATTACATGCTACTGTACAATTTTGTGTTGAGGTCCCACAAGTCCAAAATAACAGTGATATTTTTAAAATATTAATTCTTAAAGCAATAGACTTCAGTCAGATGCCAAACCTAAACTATTTACTCAAAAAGGACAAATAAAATAAATCCCTCATGTATTTATCTAATCAAGCCAGAGTTTAAACCAAATTTAGATTTGTATGTTTGCCATTATATTACTGTTAAAAATTTTACCAATTTTGCCACACATCTAGAATGGAAGACATATATGAAACCTTATTTTAAACAAGAAACAAAATTTCACACCTAAAACCACAACACTGCCAACAACCAACAAAACAGAAATAAACATTCAGTTTAAACTATTTTGAAATAAACATTTTGCTCTTCAGTTTTAATGGCTAATAGTTTAACAGAGGTAACAAGCCATTGCACTCACTTCATGAAGATTTCAACAAGTCTGGAGTGTCCATTCTGTGAAGCCAAATCTAATGGTGTTGCTCCACCTTCATTAGGTAAAGCTAATGCCAATGGCCCACCAGGCTGAGATAACAGGAATCGCGAGAGTTTAACCAAGCCCAATCTTCCTGTGAGATGAAGCAGCGTTTCTTTGTGATTAGACTCTAAAAAAACACAGGTGTGTATTTGTTAGTAAGCATCATATAAATCTTTTCAAAGTCGGTACAAATACAAAATACATATAGTCCAAAGAGCCACTTATTCCAAAAGACAAAGAAAATGCTTGGAGTCTGTATTTTCCACATCTCAACTCTCTCTGTGTACAGCATCTAGCACAACGGGGCCCTGATTGCTAACTGGGCCCTCTAGGCTCTACTATGCTACAAAATTATAAACAATAAGGCAGCTTTCCAGCTGCTTTGCGTTTCCTCAACAGCACAAAACAGACACAGCTGGGACCAAGAATCTAAAGCAGTTTCTTTACAAGGCATGTGATTTACCCAATAAGGCTGTTTATAAGTACAGCAGAAGATTCTTAATGATGTAGATATGCAGATAAAATGTACAGGATGCATTTCTTTCATTTCTCTTTTCAACATGGTGGCTGCACCTGCCTGTTTTTCCTCTCACCTGCCTCTTTGTTCTCTGCTTTTTAACATGTAAACATCAAGGTCAATGGAGGGTGAAGCTTAAAGGATAACAGTGAACAAGACAGACTGAGTCTCTTTCTGTCACGTCCTACCTTCATATTTCATAAAGAAAATGCTCGGGCAACAAATTAAAAAAAAAAGTGGGCCTGAAGCTCAGATTTTTCTTCTATTCTGTTCTACACAGGTTTTTAGAGTGCACCTATAACTGTAGTATCTGAGTTCCTTCCAGCAATGTAACTACACATCTGTCACATGCTGGTTGTTCTCTCATCCTCTACCCAGAGGGAGAAGCATGTGTAGTGGAGATTTTGGTAGGTTGGTTTTGTTTTTTGTTAAACATACCTGTTGCTAAGCGTTTACGGGGGGTCAAGATCAAACAAATATCCCTTGCACTGGGAGCAAGAAGTGGTGAGGTTTGTGAGGGAGGGAGTTCATTCCACAGTCCCAGCCTGAAGAAGTTTCGTGCTTTACTCTTATTCTTGAGAGTTTTGTTATGCCAGAGGAGTGAAGTTGACGATCACAGTCTTCATCCTAGAGCTTTAACTGGTATGCTGGGCCAAGCCATGGAGCACTTTAAAGATAAGGACTGAGAGACCCTGAACTTGATTCAAAATTCTATGGGAAGCCAGTGTAGAGAGTGGAGGACAGGTGTGATGTGCTCACAGTAGCCTGTGTTGTTGAGGAGACATGCTGCAACATGTTGTACTAGTTGATGTTTCCTAACTGCTGAAGGTTTCATGCCCAGGTATAGCATATTGCTGTAGTCTATACAAGAGGTGAAGAAGGCATGAACAACTGAGGCCAGGTCTTCAGCCAACAGGGTGGGACTGAGTGTCCTATACAACTGGAAATGCTGGGGAGGCAGGGAAGGATAGCTCAGTGGTTTGAGCATTGGCCTGCTAAATCCAGGGTTGTGAGTTCAATCCTTGAGGGGGCCATTTAAGGATCTGGGACAAAAATCTATCTGGGGATTGGTCCTGCTTTGAGCAGGGGGTTGGACTAGATGACCTCCTGAGGTCCCTTCCAACCCTGATATTCTATGAAAGCTCTGTTCACAGCCATTGCTCTGTGAGAGCTCAGCAGAGCAAGGAATCTAAGACTACAGACTGAACTTATCAATTGCAAACCTTCAATCAAAGGAGATTGCACCTATGCCTGCAAACTCCTCAAAATATTTTCCTCTGACCAGCATCTTGCATTCTGATTTCAACATGGAGTTAAATGAACAGCTAGAACTATTAATATGTTCGATATTTCAGTTTAGTCAGTCTATAGTCCTCATAACAACAATCATCAAAGTCCGAAGGAACAAAAATCTCATTTTGGGGCCACTGGTTTCTGCAATTCAATTTAAACATTATCTCATGAAGTAAATCCATTTTTCTGAAATAAACAGGATGAAATTCAATAAGGACAAATGCAAAGTACTCCACTTAGGAAGGAACAATCAGTTGCACACATAGAAAATCAGAAATGACTGCCTAGAAAGGAGTACTGCGGAAAGGGATCTGGGGATTATAGTGGACCACAAACTAAATATGAGTCAACAACGTAACACTGTTGCCAAAAAAGCGAACATCATTCTGGGATGTATTAGCAGGATTGTTATAAGCAAAACACGAGAAGTAATGCTTCCACTGTACTCCACGCTGATTAAGTCTCAATTGGAATATTGTGTCCAGTTCTGGGCACCACATTTCAGGAAGAATGTGGACAAATTGGAGAGAGTCCAGAGAAGAGCAACAAAAATGATTAAAGGTCTAAAAACATGACCTATGAGGAAAGACTGAAAAAACTGGGTTTGTTTAGTCTGAAAAAGAGAAGACTGAGAGGGGACAGGATAACAGTTTTCAAGTACATTAAAAGGTTGTTACAAGGAGGAGGAAGAAAATTTTTTTTTCTTAACCTCTGAGAATAGCACAAGAAGCAATGGGCTTAAATTGCAGCAAGGGAGGTTCAGGTTGGACATTAGGAAAACCTTCCTAACTGTTAGGGTGGTTAAGCACTGGAATAAATGGCCTAGGGAGGTTGGGGAATCTCCATCATTGGAGATTTTTAAGAGCAGGTTGGACAAACACCTGTCAGGAATGGTCTAGATGATACTTAGTCCTGCCACAAATGCAGGAGACTGGACTAGAAGACCTCTCGAGGTCCCTTCCAGTTCTACGATTCTGCTCAATTTGCACAATCATTTAGAATATGTTACCTTCTACCGATGACAATGAAAAGGTGTGATCCATGATTGAGCTCTGTGTGTGTGCGCGTGTGTATGTGTGTGTAAATAATCCATTAATAAAGAGCAGCAGAGGTTTGTAAAATTTATGCCCCACCACAATAGTTACAACAAATAGAGTGACAGAAAGATTACTCAAAAGAGAGACAGGGTAGCTGGTCAAAGAATTAAATAATTATATTACTCAAGAATACTGCCGAATCAACCAGTGCAATCACTGTAACAACAGACAACTACAGTGGCTTAAAATTGAGAATGGGACAGATTCTACCATCAATACAGTGAATAGTCCCTTGCCCTATGATGACACCTTTTATAAACTTACCATAGGCATTGCGGTAACTTATTTATTTGTAACTTCAAGACATATCAAAATATGTTTTATATTATAAGGTACTTATTACTTAAAAATCACATGATAATTTGGCCAGTCAAACTGCATGACTGCCTCAACATTAATCACGCTATACCACTTAAAGAAAACACTTTGAACAACACACCTGGCTCTGTAACAAAAACTCAGCCCACTATAATTGCACTGGGGGAGGAAAAATGAAATTTAACAAAAATCATCCCTTACGTTAAGTATAAGGTAAACTAGGTGATTACTACTATTTGTGTGGGAGTTTTCAAAAGTGACCACTGCGCTTGGGTTCCCCAACTTTTGGGTGATCCACCCCGAGACATCTTGTGCTTGATTTTCCACAATACTGAGCTCCCTTAAAATGCCCCAGAAATCTAGGTACTCGGAATTGATTAACTAATCACTTGTGAAAAGTTAGGGACGACAACAAACACTGCCCAGAACAAAGAGGAAATAAATCTTTCCACCCCATATCATCTAAGCACATCTCAGAGGACTTGAGAATGGCCATGGCCACCTCTAGTCTATTTTTTTTTCTGCCTTGAAAAATAATCATGCTTAAATGGGCACAATCCTGTTTTATCAGTATATTTTAAGAGGTTTAATAATCCTGGATTTTCATGGCTTCTTAGAAGCTGAAAGATAATCTGCTTCCATACGAAGGGTCAAGTTCTGACTGCTCAGTGCTCAAAGGTTCACTCCAAAACTCACATCAAGTGATGACAGCATGGGCAGAACTTGAGGAAGTTTTGAAAATGTACAGACTGGCAAAAGGAAAAATGAAAAGAGAAAGAAAAATGAAAAAATGGGTGGGACAAAAAACAAACAAACAAACCTGGGCATCATTCATTCTATTGCATTCAGTTGCAAAAAGAAGAGGGGAAAAAAAAAGACAAGACTGGGGAAAGTTTAAATTAAAAAATGGAAAGATCTGAAAAGGCAAAAGCTTTTTGGAAAAGTTTTCAGTTTTGAGAAAAGGCCATTTTTCATTAAAGAACTGTTCCCCCTCCCCTCCAAGATCTGAATGAAAGATTTAAACTATTTCTAAACACAACAGTATGGCAGTTGTTTAACAAAGGCCTAGATGCTACAAAAAAAAGGTAGTGTTGGGGAGGGGATATGCCCGCTAGACCTTGTTTTGCATCAGATCTTGATTCCGCTGCCAAAACACTGTGTTCGAGCGATAAAAATCTGAGCCAAACAATCTGTTTTAAACATTAAATAAATCCTTTTGTTCTTACTGCACCTGAATCCCTTCCTCTGTCCAAAACAATAAAAGAACAAAACAAATATTTCTCTCTGACAGAAATGACTAAGCTCTTTCTGGGCTATGAACCTCATTCATTTCCTGGAAGGAGACCGAAAACTCCATACTTGTCACTTGAAGAAAAGACAGAGACACCACAACAGGCCGACAGTTTTTCAGTTTTTCCTGGCTCCATCTTCCTATGAACTCCTAATGCATTGTCAGACCTTTATATTAGATAAGAGATTGTTTATAAAATGTTCTTCAGTATACCGCAGTCCTGAAAAACTTACACACATACTTATCTTTACACATTGTGAATAGTCATGTGAGTTGACTTCAGTGTGACTAATCACAGCTGGGTGAGTAAGTCTGTGCAGGATCAGAGCCTTAGTGCAATGTGATTAGACTGGATGACCTCTGCTTGTCCAATACCACAACCCCCCTACAATAACCTTGCGACCCCTCCACAACTCTTTTTTGGGTCAGGATCCCTATAATTACAACACTATAAATAGCCGAAATTATGAAAATTACAATTTTAAAAATCCTATGACCATCAATTTGGTAGGGTCCTAATGATAATAGAGGCACAGCACAGAATCTCCCACATGCAGTCAGCAGGGGATTTCACACACAGGTCAAATCTGCCCTAGAAACTTTTCTCAATATAGCAATGTCGTTACAGGTACACATTCTTTGTGACATCCCAGCAAACCCCACTAGTGTAGCTACAGTTATACCAACATAAAAGCTCTTTTGCCTGTATATTTTATTTCACTCAGGGAACAGATATATGCTATACCAGCAAAAGCACTTGTTTGTTGCACCTATGCTAGGAGGGTTTGCTACTATGCCAGCAAACCTTCTCTAGTGTAGCCACAGCTTTAATTATGTTTGCTTGTTTTGGCAATTCCAACAAGTTCTGAGGCAACACAAGGGGTCTGTCAGCAGAATGGCTACTATAGAAATGGAAGGGAAATATCAAACACATTCAAAAGTTGTCTAGCTTATTATTATTGCTGTTATTTTCTACTGAGCACTGAAAATGTGCCTAATGCGGAGAGTTTAGAATCTCAAAAACAAATATTGAGAAGACAACAGAAACTGCCATAATGGAGCAGATCCAAGGCCCATTCAGTTCAATAACCCATCTCCATCAGAGGCTAGTACCAGATGTTGCCGAGGAAGATGCAAGAAACCTTCTAATCCCCAGTAGTCAGAGATTGGCTTAACCACAGAAATATTAAGCCTGTTTCAAAATTTGTTAGCACTAGCAACTGTAACTTTCACTTTTTTAAAAAAGCAACAAAGAGTCCTGTGGCACCTTATAGACTAACAGATGTATTGGAGCATGAGCTTTCATGGGTGAATACCCACTTCGTCAGACACATGTGGTGGAAATTTCCAAAGGCAGGCATAAATAACCACATGCATCTGACGAAGTGGGTATTCACCCACGAAAGCGTATGCTCCAATATGTCTGTTAGTCTATACGGTACCACAGGACTTTTTGTTGCTTTTTACACAGCTACCCCTCTGATATTTTCATTATTTTTTTTCTCTCTAAAAATGTCAAATCCCTTTTTGAACAGCCCTTTAAAATCTGAGATGGGGTGGGGTATGGAGTGGGGGATACCAGAAATCGCTTCCATGCTAACTAAGTTATGCATCCAGTATTTCCCCAAATCCTTGAAGGAGAACACGAGTTTTGCCAATTCCCCCACCTTTCTTTCTCAAAATACCAAATTTTAATGCAAATTAAGTGAGAAAGTCATATACACAAATGTTTTGTTCAATTTAGAGCAAGGATACAATGTGGATAAGCTGGGTGTGAATAGCTGAGACTTATCAGGAATGACTATTATCACAGGAAGTACTAGTAAAAAGAATTACGCCAGTAGACAAAGAAAAATAGATAAAGTCTAAAATGTCACAAAATAATGAATACTGTTCAGAAAAGTAGATGATAAATGCAGTGGGTTTGAATTTTCTACCAGCTTCTCCTATAAGAGCTATTCCTAAGAAATAATTATGACATATTTATGAAATAGGAAATCAGTGTTGTTTATGATAGAAAATTTAATATGAGCATAGGCTACTTCCCTTGCTATATCTATAACTGATTTTCAAGGTGAATAATATTCATGAAAATTCAGAAACAGAAAATGCTGTTGCTTCCACTAATGGTTCCAAACTTTAAAGAACATTATTTACCTTGAAAATTATTATGGTTTGTGACAAAGGAAGTAGCAAATGTTCTTATTTCATTAATAGCACAGTTACAGTCATCCAGACAGACAATCTTAACTCCACCCTGCAGCAGACCTCTGAAAACATCCTTCTCTCTCTCATGGGTCTGCAAACTGTATGGGTGAGTGCCACAGCCTGTTCCCCACAAATCCTACTCCACTGACAAAATAGGGAACACACTGTGCAGGGATCCTTGCAGAGATTTTCTTGCCTGGCCCAGACCTCTCCCACAGGTTTGTGCCCATGGGAGGGTCAATTTGGGCTGACAGATTTCTTTCAGCAATTTCTACAGAACCCCTAATCTCTATTCTGATCTACAGGGGTTTTCTATAAAGGGAATAAAAAGTACCTATCACAGGAAGTATTTTAAAATATGAATTCTAGAGCTGCTTGAAAAAAAATCCAATTTTTTTAAACAAATTGATAAAAAAAGGGAAACATTCTCTCATTTTCCGGCCAGTTTTAATAAATTCTGTGCCTTAATCCACCTCAGTGATTAGCATCCTGCAGGGTTTTTTCTTCAGAAATAAAGGCTACATTTTTTTTTAAAGGGTATTTGACCACATGGAGTCTCCTTTAGCTCTGGTTGCGACTATGAAGCAGAACATCACGACCCCTCAAGTATTATGTATATGGGTAGCCGGTGATATTGCTTTCTGTGTGTGCAAACACCACTTATTACAATAATAATTTATGCTTCCTGAAAGGTTCATGCTTTTATTAACCGTTCATTTTTCAAGTTTAAATAATGCGGCTAACAAGTTCTGACCTGTGTGACTGTATTAAATTCCTGGATTGTTTAGAACACTCAGTAGCCAATTCAATTTCTCCCTTTATCCAGCCCATTTTATACACTTACAAAGGGATTACAAGAACTGGTTCCAAATACCAAAACTCTTATGAATAAATTATTCTTTTGACTGTATTTCCATCAAACCATATGTCTCTAAATACTCATTAAAAAAATGAGGTCCAAAAACACCATAAGGTAGAATAATTTCCTCCATCAATGTCATTCTAAAGTCATTTTCGTTGAATAAACACTCTGGGAATCGGTAACAGCAGCCCTTTGAAAACTAACAATTCAAACAAACAGCTCTTTTGTCTGATAAATGTGTGGTCCTAATGTAGGTACAGTACTCTTATAGTAACTGATAAGCAACTAATTAGTGAACAAATCATGTATATTAGTAGCTCTCAACCTGGGATAAGAGAAGTTAAGATACTAGTTATACAAGAATTTTTTTTAAAAGAAACATAAGAAACAAAATAAAACCATACACATAGAAATGAGATGAAAAGAATACAGTGAAGGGAAAAGGAAAAAAACATGCAGTGTAGACAAAGAAGTTGACAGAAATAAAGTCAATCAGCTTATATGCCATGTGTGCAGGGGACTGGACTAGATGACCTCTCAAGGTCCCTTCCAGTCCTATGATTCTATGCACACACACGCGCACACACACACATACACAATCCTGCTCAGTAATTTGTAAACTTGACAAGTAGTGTGAGAGAGATGCTCCCTGACAACTGAGATTATATGCTCTTTGGGACAAGGACTGCCTTCTGGTTGGGTGTTCACACAGAGTTTAGCACAATGGGACCCCTGATCCATGTTTGGAGCGGGGTTCCCAGGCAATAATGAAATGCAAATAATGAATAATACAGGACCCATTCAGACATTTTTCATTGGCGCATGTGCTAAAAAGGGACAAGAATAAGAGCTCATATAGGTTATGAAAAAGCAACCCAGTATAACTACAACCATGTAGCTAATACAAATGTCCATGATGTAGAGACACTGCAACAGTACAAACAGGAATTGCACCGGTGCAATTCACACCAGTAAGTTAGCAGAGCAAGTCACCTTGGTGCAAGGTTTAACTTACCATTGCAGTGCACCTACAATGTGGGGTTTGAAGCGCTGTAGCTACACTGGTGTACATACCCTGATGCAAAAAAACAAACAAGAGACAGCTGTATAGAATAGTGACACTGTGAGAAAAGCTGTTCAGAACACTGCAAATCAGAAGGGATCAGCAGGAGTAATCAGAGTTCATTTTCCTGAGTGAATAGATATATTCTCTTCTTGACTCATGTATATCATTCCGTGTTAGCAAGAGATCTGCACACTTATGGAGAGAAGAATGTACCCTATCATGCCAAATAAATACAATTAAAGCCCTTGCAGTATTATGTGTGCTACATTCCTGACTATAGAAGTGAGGGCCCTCACCAACTGTGCTACCAGTTGTGGGGAGTTTTATTCAGGAACCAGCAACAAGAGAATCACTGCTAACTTTAACAACCATGACACAGGTATAAGGTGAGAGCTGGTTTCACAGATAGATAAGTACCACATTAGAGACTGTCACCACTGCCTTGAAATGCACCCAGAAGCAAACAGGAAGACAGTACCAAACTTTACGTAAGGCTGTTATGTGCTCAGAACAGTTCACCCTGCATAGGTGAGAGGTATCCTGCACATGCTGATGATTCCATGTGGTCTTCAAGGGGGATGGACTACCTACTGACTATGAGTTACTGGCTAAGACAGAATCACAGGTTACAGGGAAAATCTAAAACATAGAAAGTATCCACACGACACAACTGATAAAGAAACACATTTGGGGCAAAGTGATCCCATATTTCAAACAATTACATTTAATGCAGTAGTTGGGACACATTTCCCAGCTTTATCACTGCATTTGAGGCTTGTCAGTCTAAAACAAAGTGGAAAGCATGTGCAAAAGGTATGAAAACAAAAGGTAAAGTGAAGCCCTTTCAGACTCTTCTGGTAGTGAGTAGTGCAATATGCAATGAAAGGAACATTTTGAAGTGAAATTGCTGGACAATAACTACAAATTAAAGAAATAGTCCAGTGATATTTAGATGGAAGCTGCTATTTTCACAGGAGTTCCTAATACTGGCTGAGACAGTCTCACGACCCTCTGACTTTAAAACTCAGTAGGCCTAGTAGAAGTAAGTGAAGCTGCAGCAAGTTTAGTGTGAGCAGATGCCATGCACGTGTCTCAACACAGCTCTGGCTTTCTACCTCAGCATATAGCTCTGTCTACTGACATTTTAGACATGGTCCTCGCTAGGACCCCAAACTAAAACCCACTATAGTAATGAGAAGATTCCCATTGCCTCCTGTGACCTTGGATCAAGCCCTTGATTAGAAACTATGCTCAACCACAATGTAGTTTAATTATGTGAACCAATGTATAGTACACATGAGAAGGAAACAATTGAACACACTCTTTCTTATCGCCTAAGCCATCAACTCACCATACATGTGCGCACTAATTCAATGCACCACACAAGCCACCCTACCTTAAAAAAAAAAAACACTCTTCAGGTATATCCCTAATATCAAATTTTGTAGGGAAAATAATCCTATGAATTAAACCCATTTTTTAAAAACAGATTTCCAATGTCCTGAAAAACCTTTTTTCGAAAAGAACACTCCAAAGCAGGATGAAATCCATTACTATCTACAGACATAGCGGAATTAGAAAAATCTTGAAACAATTCTCACTCAATAAATAGAACGGGGTGAAACTCAGTGGTTTGGTTTCTCAAATGTCTTTTTTCCATCTTAGGTTCACATGGGGTTGCTTGTCCTCAAATTTTGAACAATTTCAAGTACTCAAAATAAACTCAGACAAATGTACCAGACTGTCAGTGGAAAACCCGTGAAGCCATCAAGTTTCACATGGCTTACAAGCAAAGCAATAAATCAGCTGGGTCTAAAGAAAAAGTTCATGCTCCTCAGCAAACCTAACCCCAGTTGTGTGTTTGTAATGAAACCTGAAACCAATGCTTCACCTGATTTCATTACAAAAGTTTTAGTAATACAGTTCAAATAAAGTACTGTGGCTATTTTTCATTCTACGTTCTTTCAGCGCACAACCAGCCACATGCATCTGAGGAAGTGGGTATTCACCCATGAAAGCTCATGCTCCAAAATGTCTGTTAGTCTATAAGGTGCCACAGGATTCTTTGCTGCTTTTAAAAAATCCCATGCTTCCCTAGTAGAGCATATTATATATTAATGATGAGTCCATCTTGTGCAGGGGTGGCCCTGAAACCTATGGAATACTTATTCGTCAAGGAGTTAATGCAATCCTAAGTGAGGCATCACTATTGATTGTACTGTGGTAAACAATATGCATAGTCACTGGTTAGAATTCCTGTACTGAGACATTCTTTTGCCTGTTCCATGACATCATAATTTGTTTACATCTTCTTTTGTTGGTGTAATCTGTTTTTCCTTTTTTCTTCTTTAATATTTCATCAGTTTGGAATCAAGGTGGAGACACTTCATTATTATAACCCTTGGTTTTTTTGAAGTGTCAACTATGTCAGCAGTTGTAGACAGGCATTATTCATCAAAAGGACTAAATTCACAGTAAGAGTCAATGTACAAAGGGTTCTTTGACAGACTGAATTACAATAACAATGTGATGCTACAGGAAAAAATTGAAGCCTTGATTTCCCTTATGATGGGGAACTTATGTTCAGAGAACAGTAAAATAAACCATAGGGATGTGGAATCTGCTATGAAAGGTCACAAACACTAGTATGAATTGTACAGGTACAGGAAAATTACAGTTAAAAGCTTTTAAATGAAAAATCCTACCGTCTTCTGAACAATTTCCAAGGATGTTCCATGTAGGTGGCAGCTCTTCATGAGCTATGGCCAGCATCAAATCATGATCCAATGACTGGAAATCTTCCACAGTTAGCCCAAACTTACTGAGTAGTGTCTGGTGACTAGTAGAAGTGACGCAGTCAAAGTGGCTAACCAGAAAATGAGATAACTTGCAAGACAGATTCTGTTTGTAAGTGACAGAACAGCAGCCCAAGGTCACAGGAGAATAACCCTTCATGTACATGACCACAGAGACTGAAACGGTTTCTTGGCATCCATGGCCTGAAATATAACATAGATTAATTATTAACACATTAGCTACTTTTAGAATATATATTGCTCTTCCCTCATCTCTTTTTTAACCTAAGAAATACTTTGAAAATGTATCTGAAGTTGCTGTATTTTACTTCCCTCCATTTAAATCCAGTTGTTAAAGGGAATCTATCAATCACTTTTGGTCACAAATTTAAAACTAACTATACTGTTAACAAATGTCCTCCCAGTTATACTGATGTATTTGGTTTCAAAACTAGACTTTCCAGTCCTGGGTACTTTAACATGGTCTGTTTAAAAACACTTGTCAGATTACAGTAAGTGCTGAATGCCCCAATTCAAAAGCATGAGGTGGCTTAGGGCATTTCAACACCTACAGTAATTTAAGAAAAAAAAAGAGATGGGAAATGGTAAATTTAAATTATCTGAGTCCTAGAATTCCTTTCACAGTCTTGGTTCTACCCTGTAGAGTCCTCAGTATTCATCAGCAGTGAGAGACAGGGAGAAAGTGAGAGACAGGTAGGTGGTCATTGGCAGACCACATCTGAGCATGGGTGCTAGGTGAACAGATCCCAGCATGCAAATTTTGGGGCCATGCACAGCTAGGTACCTCCAACCCCATACCCAAAGCATATCTGCTAGGTCACAGTGAGTAGGGGTAAGGAGGGGGGAACAGAACTGGGAGCAGTGAATGGACGGGGCAGCAGATGTCACCTGCAGGGTAGCAGCTGTTGGCATGTAAATTAAAGATGCAACAGTCATCTGAATGGAAAATTACAACTTTCAGCGTAGGACGAGTATAGATGGTGAGTTGCCCCCAGTGGCAACTTTTTCTATACCTCCATTCTGCTCTCCTAGCAAGATCAGCCCTTTATTTGTGACTGTTGTCACCGATCATGGAAGCAGTTTTTTGGGTCAGAAGCAAAAAAAAAAAAAAAAAAAAGATAACAGCAAAGAAAGGGATTCCTGAGGGACAAGGAGTGAGATCACTGGGTTTTATTTATTTTTAACATGGATTTTATACCCACTGATCTCCCCAGAAGCTTTCCACAAATGTATGTCTCTATTTATGCAACCACATTTTTGACAACACTGATTTAAAGCAATTTTAAGCTTTCAATTTACGGCTGGAATTTTCACAGGTGCCCAGCTGTGTTAGGAGCCCACTCTCCTAGACACCTAACTCCGTCAGGCTCTTTTGAAAACCCCAAGGTTAGGTTCTAAATCTGAGCTGGCATACGGACATCTTAGAAATATCTCTACAAGAGCTGTGCACTGTTCTTATACATCCCACATGAGTGAACGCTGAAACCTTCTGATACTATTTTAAAGGGGAGATTTTAAAACGATGTAGGTATGCATCTAATTTCTGCATACTACCACTACTACTACTACAATTGTTCATACAAATCAGTTAACACGCAAAAAATGGGCAAGTAAACAAGAAGCAGTGATAGTGGTCTTTAAACATAAAATGATACAAAGTATTTTTATTTGGCAACTTTGCTAAGTAAAGTTCTGTTACAATATAAAGACTATTCAACTTTCAATCTCTGTTTTACTCTCCCATTATCTTCTATAGGAATAGGTAGCAGGTTGAGTGTAGTCTGTGGCCCTATGTTTTTATTTCTTGTCCACAAACAATTTAAAAACAAATTCATTCCTCTATAAAAAATTAGTTGGATACCCTGGAATAAAACATGACATTACATTTCTTTCATTTTATTCCATGATAATCTCTTCCCATTTAATGAATTAAAGAAGCAGTCGTGGGACAGCACAGAATTTTTCCTTTTAATCAACTGCCAGTTTTCAGAATCTAAATCTCCTCTAGTTATTGCATAAGTAAATAGGAACGAGTAACAAGCAGAGTCTAATGCACTGGCAAAATGTATTTATATCTGCTATTTACTAACAAACGGAAAGTTCACAAGTCATATTTTAAAAAAAACAACAATCGGTTTATAGCAGCCAAGGGGATAATCTCTTTTTAAGGCAGTAAGTGGGGTGTTAGGCTAGTCCAAGTTCACACCCTTCACTGTGAAGCACCAATATCATACGTTTGCATCCCACTCCCCTTCCACATGTATCATCAGCTTAGGCAATGTTCCAAACACAAGTGTTGACAACTTCCTACTAAAAGACTTCAAATCAGAAGAGAGAATTAAGAAGTGATGCTCCCCAGGACTGCACCTGGGTGCCACACTAATTCCAGAAGTCAAATAAGTACAGGCATTTCTCACCCCACCAAAAACAAGAGGGTTTACTTACTCACCAACAAGTGTGTTTCCCATTCTTTTTTCTCCCTCCCCCCACAACCCAAAGAAACAAGCACTTAAAATGCAGAGGCAGCTCTAGGCACTTAACCTGAACCCTGCCTCCTTGGATCTACCTCCCATAATATAATCTCTTCACATCATTTGTCAAATGATACAATGCAGGCTGGAATTGTCCACAAAACCTCATACCACAAAGCCACATACCCAGCAAGCCACAGAGCGGCACACACATAATCTAGACCTGGACAAATCCACAATTCTCAGTAAAATCCCTAGAGCAAGCCAAGATTGAAGAACTGGAAGAACTTAACCACTACATCCTAGGATGGCCCACAGACTGACACAGAAGGGTTCTGCAGGCTTCAGAAGTCCAGGAGCAAAAGACCTGGGCTGAGACTTGGCTTGTTTTGTAGACTTAATAATCAAGTCACATCTGAAGACCACATGCACTGTACTGCTCCCCCACTGCAAACAATATATAGTGTTGCAAAAGGCACAAGAGAGCAGAAACAAGACTAACCACTCAAACTCATCCCCAAAGTCCACCCCACCACACCATGTTTCCCATTATAAAACTTAATAAGAAAACACAACTATGTCAAAATATCAGATTTTAGTTCACATCGAAAAGGAAAGTGGGGATGGGAGAGAGCAATAAAAATGTGATATAACAACCGTGCTCACCTGGAATGATGGACTGAAGAGCACTATCGTTAATTCGCTCAGCAAACGTTATATGTCTCTGAGTGGATCCACTGTAAACAAAGTAACATTCAGCATCTTCTGGGAGGTAAATATCTTTGTCAAACTTTGCACATACAGTTATCTGTCCCTGAAAAAAGAATATAACTTTGTATACACCCAGCAGTGTTCTAATAGCCAATAAGTCTACTAATATATATTTCAGATTTTAAAAGTTTGTTGGTTATTTTTCAACTCTGCAACATACAGTAGTTCAAATAAAAATCTGCTATTATTCATCCCTGTTCAGAAGGCAATACTATATTTATCAAACTGTAATGGATAGGATTAACTTTTAAAACTTTTTAAACTAATTCCTGTACTCCCAATTCATACCTATAGAAAAATATCAAACTTTTAACCAAGCATAAATAAGTGTGTCAAAATAAGTAGGCCAATCAACCAGTGTATTTTAATATTCATGAGAACATTCTATAAAAAATATAAAATGTCTCCATTCTGAAATTTATTTTATGCTAATTTATTTTAGAATTTTCTTCAAATGAAATTATCTTATTGTTAACACTTGGTTGAAAAAAAGCACTAATATCGCTCTCTAGTATGATTGTGCAAGATTGAAGAAATACGAGGTCCTAGAGAGAGCTGCCCTTTTTGTTTCATTTTTAAATAATCAATAGAAAGTAACAAGCCAAGAAAAATCCACTGCACAATAGCTTCAAAAAAAGCACAGGAAAGGGATCTGAAAGCAAGCAAACTAACAAATGTCTGCAATTTCTGAGGGAGGAAATTTAGATGAAGTTGTATTTCCTAAAAGAGAAGAACAGCTTGCTTCACAAGGGTTGCTGGTTGCTACGATTACTTTTAATAAGGCACAGACAGAATTGTCTGAACATGTCACTAAATATGTATTTTACGGAAAACAAATTGCATTAAAACATCACAATCTTTCATACTTCAAATGGATATCTGAGCTGCATCTATTCAAAACAGGTTCCTAACTGAGTGAACCAGAAGAGAACTTTTCAAAAGAGTTTCAAAAGATTATGACCATTTACACCAATATACAATAAAAATATTACATGTATATTGTGCCCTCAATTCACACTTCCTCTGGTGCTTTGTAATTATCAAAGAAGAAGCATGCAGTTAAGTACTTGAGGTGTCCCTATAAACATCAGTCCCCTCTTTGCTTGCCAACCCTCTTGATTTTCACTTTAGTTTATTTCTGTGTCTCAGTTGAAAAGCAGAATCCAGAAAGTGCCTCTTAAGGAAGGGCTTCCATGGTATGACACCTCTGACCAAGTCTTCGGAGTGGGCACCGTCACCCACTCCTCACTCAGACTTGCCTGAATTCTTTGTTGCCCTTCTCTCTGGAAATGGCTCATGGCACTTATGAGTGCACAGTGTCTTCAATAAAAACAAGTGTACAGAAATTAAATAAAATTAAAGCAAATAGTGTCAGACTACACATCATCTTGTTTAGATACAAGATTTATCCTAAGTTACATCCTAAATGTGAGCAAAGTTTAAAGCCTAGCACACTACAGCCTGCTCTACGCTACAAAGTTAGGTTAACCTAAGCCACCTGCATTGACCTAGCTGTGCATGTGTCTACACTTTAATGTAATGTTTTGAAATGCCTTTTCCTGACTGTCCAATCAGGGGAACACACCTAGCAGCTCTTCACCGCTGTGTATAACTGCCCAGCTAGGGTGACCAGATGTCCCAATTTTATAGGGACAATACCGATATCTGGGGCTGTCTCTTATAAAGGCGCCTATTACACACACACACACACACACACACACTATGCCCAGCTGACCATGCCACTACACACTCAAGATGCACTCTGGCCTGGAGCAAACAGAAGAGATTGTATCTTACGGGCCTGAGTCTGTGCAAGCACAGTTACGGATCAGCTGTAGAAACATGGACATCCATGAGCAGATTGCTTGGGGGATGCAGGAAAAAGGGTATGACAGGGATCAGCAGCAGGGCCAAGTGAAAGCCAAGGAACTGCAGCAGGCACATCAGAAGGCCAGGGAGGCCAACAGGCGATCTGGTGCCGAGCTGAAGACCTGCTGTTTTTACAAAGAGCTGCATGCCATACTTGGGGAGATGCCACAACCACCCTGCATACCACCATGGATACTTCTGAGAAGCCCAAGTCTCAGATTCCCTGGCATGAACAGCAAGGACAAGGAAGAGTTGGAAGAGGAGGAGGAGAGGATGGAGGACGGGAGACCAGAGGTGGGGTGGGGTCCAGCTGCACCGCAAGCCAGGAAATATTTGAGACTCCATCTCAGTCCAGTCGGATGAGCACAGGTGAGCCCAACACAGGAGAAGGAACCTTGAGTAAGTGTGTACATTTATTTCCTATTGCAGTGACGGTGCTCCCAACTTAATAGGACATGACTATCAACTTTTCATTAATTTACTCCTACTAGAAGAGGTAGCAATACAACATAGAGAAGTAGTGTTATCTGCTTTTCATTCCCCTACAGAGTTAGGGATGTCCCTTGAGTCCTCCTGAGAGACCTCAATGAAACTTTCATGGAGGTGTTCTGCAATCTTCTGCCAAAGGTTTCAAGGGCTGGCAGCCCTATTTCTGTCTCCACAACAGGATGCTTTCCCCACGCTAGTCGGCGATAACTTTGGCAGGCACTGTTGCAGTCAACAGACTAGCAGCATACAGGTGCAGGCAGCTTTGAGATGCCAGCTGCAGCTATGCTTTCTATGTATTTGCTACCTGAGTGAAATATCAACTAAAATCACCACCTGTTAAATAGTGGTGCCAGTATCCAGTGCCATTGCCCTATATTCATAGTTTCATGCAACCAAACAATTTCCTCCTTATTTCTTTCACATCTGGCAGACTATTCACCCTGGCAGGTGCGCTGAGTGGTGCCATACACAAGCAATCCCAAGCAGAAGTGTCAATCAGCATGTCTTGTATAAAACTTTTGGGGTGCAAACGAAGGGAGTTCTGAATCTGAACTTTTGCTTTCTGTTGTGCCTATGCTAACAATGGTATCTGTGCATGGTTTATCTGTAGCTGCTGCCCTTGCGGTCTGGAGGGGTTCTCCCTCCACACTTGAGCCAGATAAGGAGAGGAAAGAAGCAGACTCAGGATGACCTGTTCAGCAAGATCCTGCAACCCAGTGCTGTATCAGAGAGTGAACAGAGGGCCTGAAGGCATAGGTGCCAACTCCATGGGTGTTCTGGGGCTGGAGCACCCATGGGGAAAAATTAGTGGGTGCTTTGCACCCACTGGTAGCCAAGCTCCCTTCCTCCCCTGCCCCACCACCTCCTCCTCCTCCCCGAGCGCGCCGCGTCCCCGCTTCTCCGCCTACCTCCCAGCACTTCCCGCCTGGCCATCACCAAACAGTTGTTTTGCAGCATTAGCCCACCCCGGGAGTGGGGAGGGGGAGCGGAAACGTGGTGTGCTCAGGGGAGCAGCCTAGAAAGAGGCGGGGCCGGGACAGGGATTTGGGAAAGGAGTTGGAATAGGGGCAGGGAGGGGGCAGAGTTGGGGTGGAGACTTTGGGGAAGGGGTTGGAATGGGGGCAGGGCCTCATGGAAGGGGTGGAGTGGGGGCAGGGAGGGAGATAGCAGGAGGTCGAGCACCCAGGGGAAAGAGAGGAAGTCGGCACCTATGCCTGGAGGATGAATAGTGCAGACTATTCCAGGAATCCCAGAGGAAGAGGCCAGGGACCTGCATCAGGACATAATGGGGCTTCTCTGGCAGCAAACACAGATTCTGCAGACTCTTGTGCTCCCTTTGCAGCCCATGGAGAACTACAGTACAGCACCTCTCTACATGCCTCCCTCCAATACTACACATGGGATCCCTGTCCCTACCACTCCACACTGGGGGACATTAAGAACAATCACAGCTTCACACACACTGACCTGTGAGAGCCACAACTGATGCACGTGTAGCTAAAATAGACAGGAATATTCCTTCCCCTTCTCTAAACTCTGTGATATAAATTTATTAAGGTTTTAATATATTTGTTTTTAACTTGCACAGAATTTTTGAAGTATTTTCATCACTCAATAAAACTCTATTGTTTGAAAAACAATGTATCGCTATTAGTTCCCAGCATATGCTGCAGAATGCCTGGTGGTAGTGAAAGCATCCACTTAGCTGTACTTGTATACTTTGACACAACTCATAGGATGAGCGATACATGCAAGGATATAATCATAGATGTACAACAAGCACCACAAAATTAATAGATGCATTGACAGTGTTATATTCATAGATGTGCATCAAGCACCATATAATTCCTAACAGGCCCCCAAACTGCAGGGCTAGGTAAAGCATAGTACACTACAACACACTACTGTGGCTCACTGTTAAAATGCGGTTTCAAAGCCTCCCTAAACCACTGAGCCACTGTATGGCTGTTCAAACTCAGCAGACAGCTGCTCCACCTTCACCCTCTATCCTGTGGCAACTTCTTCCTGTTTTCTTCACAGATATTATACAGGACATGGCAGGCAGCTATAACCATTGGACTACTTTTCTCAATGAGATCCAATCTTGTCAGTAAACAACGTCAGCATCCCTTCAATTTACTAAAAGCCAAGTTTCCACAGTGTGATCTCCAATTGCTCCTCCACTGTCAGTGCAGCTCTCATTCTAGTGTTCCTGTGCTGGAGGGCTGAGGTGAGCTCAGCACACAGATTCAGGAATATCCAAAAGTCCTGCAGCCACTGCTCATCATTCCAAACCTGTATTATGATGCAATCCCAACAGTCAATGCTCATTTCTGCAGCACACCATTATTTACAGCTCCATGAACTTTATCAACAATTTTGAACTGGTTCTTGCAACATCCCACAGCAATCTGCCCTTGAAGAAATCATCATGCAACCCGTGGCTCTGCAAATACCTGAGGATTGCACATACTATGCTTGCAGTGTTCATGACAATAGTGCAGAGCTGTGCGGACTCCATGCTTCTGTCAGAGATGGCAGACAGCAACAAATCCCACTCAAGTTTGTGGAATTTTTCAAAACAGGCATGAAAATTATGGGATAGCAATGGCATTATGGGGTGGAGAAAGTAGCATGATTGTAACTTGACCCCGCAATCCCGTGACCCCAAGCGACTCATTTCTGCCTCACCGTGCGTTGCCAGAACTTCCCAAAAGTTGAACGGTACTTACCCATGCGGCATTGCACCACGCACTGAAACAAGCACTCCTAGTGAGCGTGCGCAGTGCCAACACAATGAGCAAAGTATGCAAGCACACAAGCCATGTACTAACTGCAGCAGCTTTATGCCAAAGTAACTCGTGTCACCAAAAGTTTGTAACGTACACATGCCCCACAAACAAATATGTCTGTTCCTACCCTCATGCTGACAGGTTCCTCAATCTGCTAGCATATGAGGGCGAGTCTGAAACGTTACTGCGCCTGCGAAGTGCTTTTTCCTACTTTCCTTTCGCTTGTACTCCTTTATTTATACTCAGCAAACTGTTGATGTTTAGGTGTGAATATCCCACATCCCATTTTAGCCACGAGCTCCAACTTTGTGACTCACTTCTCTGGATGGGAGGATAGGGACTGAACCAGTCCATGGCATAACTTAGAGCACCTCAGGAATGGGTCTAAGTTACACCTGAATGCCTTTGTCTTCCAAGGGGTGATCCAGTGAGATCACTTGAGCACAGGGAAACTTCAGCTGTGTCCCCTTTTCCCTAGCCTCTTTTCCCTGTGCTAGTTCTGTACTACCTGGGGATTCCCCTCAGGCATGGACAGCTGGCCGGATCTACCCACTTTGCAGCAGCAGACTGGAACAAGGGGGATGCAGCATGACAGCACTTCTAGTCTTATCAATCTACTCTAATTTTAAAATTTTAAAATGCAGTTTATTATTATACCCAGAGGCCAACATTGTTCTTTTCTTTAAAAACACTTAGGTTAAATAAAGATAGAAGAAAGATATAGGGAACACTAATCATATTATTTGATGCTCAGAATTATTTGATACTCAGAATTTTCACAACAACTCACTAAAACAAAAAGGAGGAGGAGGAAAAAAGGGAAGAAAGAGCAGTGGGCAGCTGATGGACGTAGGATAAGATACTGATTTTTCACGGCCTGTACCTTACTGAGGAAGAATCTGCCTAATACTGTAAAGAAAGATTTTACAGGAAGAAGGCATCTTCGCAGCTACATTTATCTGGAAAACATTTGGGTTACTCATTTGGAAAATCCTGCAATAAGACGACTTCACTATGTGTTACTACAGAAAATTCAAGATGCTAGGGAAAGTGAGCTTTTAGAGGAGGCACTGGAGCCCCAGATTTTCTGGTGATGCCTGATTGGTGTGGCATTGGACCCAAGTACTTCATATACTAGCCTCAAACTTCTTTCCTCCCTTCACATCCAGATTCTTTCTTCATATCTTCCTGCTTAATAACACAAAAATCTACTTTTTAGTCTTTATTCTCTCTGGTAAAACCCATGTCTACCGTAGCAATTGTGTGTCTTGATTACAGGAAATGTCTCTTCTCCAATAACACCATCCCTCTCCTCTTCCCACCTGATTCTACCCAAAATACTGTTGCTAATATTATTGGAATCTCCCACTGCTCCATCCATGTTATCACCTACTCACCACCTTGACTCCCTTCCATTGCTTTTTATCTCTTACTGCCTCATATACAAGCACCTTTGACTCTTCTTCAAATCCTATACAATTATGTCCCTTCTGCATTTTGGTTCATTTCCTTCTTTATTCGCCATCTCACTCCATGCTACTCCCAATCCTCTCCTCCTTACTGCTCCCTTTGTCAAATCTGCTCTTGCCTTTGCACCTTATATCATGCTTCTCCTCTGCACAGCACAGTTGCCCACTTCTTGTCTACCAAACAACTCCTCTTCTACTGGTCTCATCAAGGACCAAATACACTTTCTTTTATCTGCACTGTTGTCCTGCGTTAGACTATATGCTCTCCAAGTCAGGGACCTTATTTAGTCTATGTTTTATAAGGTTCATTTACTACACTATAGACTTGTTTAATATTATTTCCATGTTAGCTTTGATAACTTTGTTAAAGCTAAAGTGATGTTAGTTACACCTTGTGACTAGAAAACATGTAATAAAGGAGACTATTGCTGCACTTCAAAATGTATTTTATTTTATTTGGGTAATTAGAAATGTCTTCATTTAGTGCAAACTACTTGTGATGCAAAGCGGTTCCTATGTGATGCAATGTCAGCCAGCTAATGGCTATGTTTCTGTTACTTTACAGCATTTGATTAGAAGGTTTCTAGGCTTGTAAGTGGAATTAGTGTGCATGTGTCAGAGCTCTGCAAAACTAGTAGGAAAAGTTTCACATAATGTTTGCCCAATTAATTTCTCATGTGTTCTAAACTTGACTTTTATTTTTTAATGTCAGCACTTTTCATACAGCGATTTGAAAACATAATGCACCATATAACTGAAAATGGGGGTTGCGGGAATTGGCACAGGCCAAAGGATGTGCTGGCTGCCGCCTCCTGTAGCCCTCATTGGACTGGGACAGCAAACCACAGCCAGTGGGAGCCGCAATCGGCTGAACCTGTGAATGCAGCAGGTAAACAAACTGGCCCAGCCCACCAGGGGGCTTACCGTGGCAAGCCACGTGCCAAAGGTTGCCGATCCCTGCTGCAAACCTTAAACTCACGGGCACATGTGCATCCTGAAAACCAAGGATATTTCAAGGTCTGTTTCAGACACTATGGTTGAGCAGTTTTCCTTATTTATTCTGCACAAAGGGTACATTTTTAAGATATAGAACTGATCTAAAACTACTAGTGTTTTTTTTAGATACCAAAACCCAAACTTTAAAAAGCCACACAGATCTCTCCTCTACTGAAAAACTGGCCGAGTGGTCTGAATACAAAGCAGCTTTGATACTGTGGACAGCACAGAACTTCTCTTGGCCAGATTCCTAGGAACTTGCATGGTGCTTAGTAAATTGATCACATACCCTCTTGACACTGCTTTCACAAGTTCATTTGTCTACTGACGATTCAAATTCTCTTTTTCCTTTCCCCATGCCAAGCACGTCTACGTTGTTTCCTGATTATCAGGGAAGAACATGGTATCAGTAGATCTTGATTGTTCATTTATTCATGGATAAAAATATGTTCAATCAACATATCTAACATGTCCTCCCCACCCCCCAAATAAACTCAGTCCCCTGCCTTCTTGTCCTTCAGTCTCTTAGGCAAATGCCTAGGAAAGGGGCCTTCCATCATGCCTGAATACTCAAAATTTAGGCCTGGCAGACCTATGTGGGAAGCAAACGCCTGACCCAAGGGCCATTCCACAGAAAACACCCTGCCATCATCCTTCATATGTTTCCATCCAGGTACGATAAGCTGAACACCTCAGTTACCCTGGGAGCACATTGTGAGAGAGGAGATCTCAGACCACCAGGGCCCTAGCCATATGGAATTTCATACAACAAAATCAGAATCCAGAAGTGTACACAGAAGTCAGACAGAAGAATTAAGTTTTGGACAGGGTTCCTGCAACTAGCCCCAAGAGCAGTCACATTCTGCACAAGCTATAGCTTCCAGATGGTCCTCAAGGTAATTTCCATACAGAGCATATTGCTGCAGTAATCCAATATGGAAGCCACAAAGGCACAAATCACTGTGGCAGTATCTGGAGCTAGAGAAAACTTTACAAAACGCCTAACCAGATGCAGGTGAGAAAAGGCTGCATTGACCACCAGTGCTACCTGGAATTCCAGAAGAAGCCAGGGATAAAAGCTGACTCTTAGCTTACAAACCACTTGGATACACATTAGACTGAGCAAAATACTACAGCAGGAGGGTCAGGAACCAACACGGCCATCTCCTCCAGACCTTCTCCAAGCCTCTTAGCATCAGCTCCAACATATCAAGATTCAGTCACAGTCCACCTGCTGTCATCCAAAAATTGCTTAATAGAAAAAGCCATAGCATTTAGAGAAGATGGGTGAAATCGTGGCCTTCTTTAAGTGAATGGGGATTTGCCCTGGACTTACAGGGTGACAGGATTTCACTCTATAATTTTATAAGCATGTTCTCTCTAAAATAACAAAGAGCATCACCAAGAGTTAGGCTGGATCATTGTTTAAATTCAATTAAAATATTACTGAAAATTACTAATAGTTTCTCCAGCTGAGAAGCAAGAGTTACATTTTCAAACATACGTATACAATGGACAGAGATCTGATCTCAATTCATTGATAATACCGACGTAAAGGTATGTCTACACTACGGGATTATTCTGATTTTACATAAACTGGTTTTGTAAGACAGATTGTATAAAGTCGAGTGCACTCGGCCACACTAAGCACATTAATTCGGTGGTGTGCGTCCATGGTTCGAGGCTAGCGTCGATTTCTAGAGTGTTACACTGTGGGTAGCTATCCCGTAGTTCCCACAGTCTCCCCCACCCATTGGAATTCTGGGTTGAGACCCCAGTGCATGATGGTGCAAAAACAGTGTCGCGGGTGATTCTAGGTAAATGTTGTCATTCATTCCTTTCTCTGTGAAAGCAACGGCAGACAATCATTTCATGCCCTTTTTCCCTGGATTGCCCTGACAGACGCCATAGCACGGCAACCATGGAGCCCATTCAGTTTTTTTTTTTTTTTTTCCTGTCACCATATGTCTACTGGATGTTGCTAACAGACACGGTACCACAGCGCTACACAGCAGCATTCATTTGCCTTTGCAAGATAGCAGAGACGGTTATCAGTTGTTCTATACCGTCTGCTGCTGTCATGGGTGCCCCTGGCTGAGGTTGGCTGGAGGCGCAAAAGACAAAAATGGAAATGACTCCCTGAGTCAATCCCTCCTTTATGGTATCTAAAAATAGAGTCAGTCCTGCCTAGAATATGTGGCAAGTGCACTAGAGAATCAGTGTACCAGCCACTCCATGTCAGATCCCGCAGAAATGATGAGCTACATGCCATTCTAGGGGTGCCCCTGCAACAACCTCACCCGTTGCTTCCCTGCTCCCCCAACCCTCCTGGGCTACCATTGCAGTGTCTCCCCATTTGTATGATGAAGTAATAAAGAATGGAGGAATATGAAACACTGACTTGTTAGTGAGATAAAATGAGGGGGAGGCAGCCTCCAGCTGCTATGATAGTCCAGGCAGTACAGAATCTTTTCTTTACACATGAAAGGGAGGGGGCTGATGGAGCTCAGCCCCCAGTTGCTATGATGAAGACTGTTACCAGCCATTCTGTACCATCTACTGGGAATGACCGGGAGTCATTCCTATTTTTACCCAGGCGCTCCCAGCCAACCTCACCTGAGGCCAACCGGGGGCACTCACGGGCTGATGACGATGACAGATAACAGTCATATTGTACCATCTGCCACCGGGGAGGGGAGGGGAGAGGAGAGGATACTGCTGTTCACTGCCGCAGCATCGCATCTACCAGCAGCATGCAGTAGACAAAGGGTGACATTGGAAAAAGTCAAGAAATGATTTTTTTCCCTTTTCTTTCATGGAGGGGGGAGGGGGGTAAATTAACGAGCTATACCCTGAACCACCCCGGACAATGTGTTTGACCCTACAGGCATTGGGAGCTCAGCCAAGAATGCAAATACTTTTTGGAGACTGCTGGGGACTGTGGGATAGCTGGAGTCCTCAGTACCCCCTCCCTCCCTCCATGAGCGTCCATTTGATTCTTTGGCTTTCCGTTACGCTTGTCACGCAGCACTGTGCTGTGGACTCTGTATCATAGCCTGGAGATTTTTTTCACATGCTTTGGCATTTCGTCTTCTCTAAAGGAGCTCTGATAGAACAGATTTGTCTCCCCATACAGTGGTCAGATCCAGTCTCTCCCGCACGGTCCATGCTGGAGCTCTTTTTGGATTTGGGACTGCATCGCCACCCGTGCTGATCAGAGCTCCATGCTGGGCAAACAGGAAATGAAATTCAAAAGTTCGTGGGGCTTTTCCTGTCTACCTGGCCACTGCATCCGAGTTCAGATTGCTGTCCAGAGCGGTCACAATGGTACACTGTGGCATACCGCCCGGAGGCCAATACCGTCGATTTGTGGCCACATTAACCCTAATCCGATATGGTAATACCGATTTCAGCGCTACTCCTCTCATCGGGGAGGAGTACAGAAACCGGTTTAAAGAGCCCTTTATATCGATATAAAGGGCCTCGTTGTGTGGACGGGTGTAGCGTTAAATCTGTTTAACGCTGCTAAAATCGGTTTAAACACATAGTGTAGACCAGGCCTTAATCAGGAGCAATTCCATTGACTTCCCCTCCTTGCAAATGAGAACAGAACCTGGCTCCAGACATACACATGGCAGAAAATACAGAGGCAAACAGATTTTCACACAGAACCAAAGAGCTTCACAACTTGTGCAAGCAAGTACATAATGCTCGAAGAGTTTTAAGACACCAAAAGGAATGGACAAAGTGTGGGCTGGGCTAAGTTACTGAGCATTTATAAAGATATTTGCCAAATTCTAAATGTTTTAAATCCATGACTAAGCAATTGTGTCATTGATTTCCTCAATTTGCGGCTTAAACAGAGCACACCTCATATTAGTGAAAATACTGCCATGACACTGGAGCCGAAGAAGAGATTAGAAGGGTTTATGCATCTAACAGGATTTATTGACCCAGCCATTTTCTCTCTTTTAATCAAATAGGAAAAACAGGTTTTTCACACACATAGATTGATGTAGGTTGTGTGAGGAACTGGATGGTAATTTACAGCAGGGATGGGCAGGGCAAACTGGTTCTTGCCAGCCGTGGATTAAAGCAGGCTTCCTGGAACACCAAGTTCTGAGCCTCTGGTTTGGTGGAGGCCTCTGAATTTTCAAACCAGGGAACTCTAAACATCTACCACCAACAATGTCAGAGCAGCAGCTCATCTCTCAGAATGCTGAGTGAGCTGTTCAGTAGTCAGTTCCTTCCACACACTGATCAGAGAGGTCAGCACAAAGACTCAGTGGTGTTTGGGAACAGCTGGGCCTTCTGCTCACATGGGAGGCTGCAGACATGCCCCTGCACATGAGCAAGGGGGAGGGAAAATAAGGGAAACACACTGGAGCTGGGGAAGAGTAACTGCCTCAGGACTGAGAAGTGACCACTAGAATTTTCACGGGTTTGGACATCACTTTGTCTTAAATTACTCCAAGTTCTCATAAAGTAAGGAGAAGTTTGAATTTCAGCCTTAATCCTGAACTGAACCAAAAGCTGTTTTTCATCTTTGGACTGATTTGGTTATATTGCCACCTTCCTTCCCTTCTTCCTTTCTATTCGCTTCACCCTCCTTCTTTGGTTGAAAAAAATGCAATGCAAATGAGATATCCACTTTGCTGTATTTGAGTAGGGTTGCTACCTGTCCAGGTTTTCCCAAGATTGCCCCTTTTTTGAGATAGCTGTCCCAAGAAATATGTAGGAGTGCTCAGTATATACTGACAGCTGTCTAGTTTTATGGGATCATCCCAGATGTCCCCTTTTTTTGGGCTTCAGGTATAGCAACCCTTCAGTGTGCACCGCAGATTGAATCTGCCAAAGGATTGCTACCGCTGGAGTTGGTTCTGATTAGCTTCATGGGTGGACACTCCTATTCCAAAACAAGAGTGCCTTCTTATTTACCATTACCCCATGCAACAAATTTGGAAGAAGAGTCACCACAAATGGAGTTAATCAGGAACAGTTCCATGTGTAGATAAACCCTTACTCTGGAAATTAAGCATTTGGTTCCCACTCATGTCTGCCTGCACATTTGCCCAGCTGCCTTAACAAATCTAACTTTTACTATATAAGGAGACAATGAGACAATTACAATCCTATTGATCTGCCCCTAGAATGAGTCCTAAAACTACCCGACAAATATTTTCACTGAACTACATGAAAAAAAGGATTTTTATTTTAGGCATAGCTTGAGACATTAGACATAAACTTTGTAGATTCTAAGGAAAGAATTCTCTCAACATTACATTCACCTATAAAGGTGAGATGAGAACTTGTAAACTTGCAGTGGCATGTTGTAAGAAAGATACATTGGGAGTAGAACATATTCATTGTTCCACAAATACAGAACTCAACAACTTGAGGAGAATCTCAGTAAGTTCTTAACTGAAGTGGAACTTTCACCCTTCCTGTAAGCAGCCTTTAGAATTCAACCTAGTCACAGGAATACTAACTACCGCATTCCATGATTGATTTGTAGGCAGTGTCACTGAAAAGGAATTTATTTTAGATATTTAAAGCCAGCAACTAAGGCACTGATGCACCATCAGTATGCTAAAATAAACCTGGTTTACTGACTGCATTAAGCTCACTTCATTATTTAATCAGGGGACACCTCATTTTATTATTAATAATAATATACTTGTGTGTGTTACACTAGCATACAGATGCCCTAACCAAGATCAGGATCTCACTGTGCTAGGTGCTCTACACACATACACAGAATTCAAGGCCAGTAGTCTCCATTCTGATAATCCAGCCTGACTTCCTGCCTAATACAGGCCATGTAATTTCACCAAATAATTCCTTCATATACATAGTATGAGACTGTCCCTGTTGAAGTCTCTGATTTTTTTTTTAAATTGAGCATTATGATACTTTTGAAGCATTGTTATGAACCATTTAGGTGAGTCTAAGTATTAGGGCTGTCGATTAATCACAGTTAACTCACACGATTACCTCAAAAAAATTAAGTGCAATTAAAAAAATTAATTGTGATTAATCACATTGTAAAACAATAAAATACCAATTAAAATTTATAAATATTTGTGGATGTTTTTCTACATTTTCAAAATATATTGATTTCTGATACAACACAGAATACAAAATGTACAGTGCTCACTTTATATTATTTTTATTACAAATATTTGCATTCTAAAAATGATAAACAAAAGAAATAATATGTTTCAATTCATCTCATACAAGTACTGTAGTGCAATCTCTATTGTAAAAGTGTAACTTACAAATGTGGATTTTTTTTTGTTACATAACAGCACTCAAAAACAAAACAATGTAAAACTTTAGTGCCAATAAGTCCACTCAGTCCTACTTCTTGTTACGCCAATTGTTAAGACAAACAAGTTTGTTTACATTTACAGGAGATACTGCTCACTGGTTCTCATTTACAATGTCACCTGAAAGTGAGAACACACATTCACATGGCACTTTTGTAGCCAGTACTGCAAAATATTTACATGCCAGATATGCTAAACATTCATATGCCCCTTCATGCTTCGGCCACCATTCCAGAGGACATGCTTCCATGCTGATGATGCTCGTTAAAAAAAAAAAAAGTGTTAATTAAATTTGTGACTGAACTCCCTGGGGGAGAACTGTATGTCTCCTGTTCTGTTTTAATGACATGCTGCCATATATTTTGTTATAGAAGTCTCTGATGATGACCCAGCACATGTTCGTTTTAAGAACACTTTCACAGCGGATTTGACAAAATGCAAAAAAGGTACTAATGTGACATTTCTAAGGATAGATACAGCACTTGACCCAAGATTTAAGAGTCTGAAGTGCCTTCCAAAATCTGAGAGCGATGAGGTGTGGAGTATGCTTTCAGACGTCTTAAGAGGGCAACAATGCGGAAACTACAGAACCCAAACCACCAAAGAGGAAAATCAATCTTCTGCTGGCGGCATCTGACTCAGATGATGAAAATGAACATATATCGGTCCGCTCCACTTTGGATCGTTATTGAGCAGAACCTGTCATCAGCATGAACATATGTATTCTGAAATGGTGGTTGATGCATTAAGGGACATACGAATCTTTAGCGCATTTGGCACATAAATATCTTGTGATGCTGGCTACAATGGTGTCATGCAAACACCTGTTCTCAGTTTCAGGTGACATTGTAAACAAGACATGGGCACATGGCCATCCTTAGGAATTATGGGCCCATACACAGTATTATTAAACTGATGCACCTATGCCTGATGGCAGCCTGAGCTCACAACTTGGGTGGGGGATGGACAAGGCTGCACAGATACCTCACAACCCCTCCTTGGGTTGCCTTGAGAGGCTTATACAGATCGAAACTCCTTGGATCTTAAAACAAAGAGGAATTAACCATCCCCCCCTCTTCTTTCCCCCCACCAATCCCTGGCGAGTTTAGACTCAATCCCTTGGATTTTAAAACAAGGAAAAACCAATAAGGTTCTTAAAAAGAAAGCTTTTAATTAAAAAAAGAAAAGGTAAAAATTATCTCTGTAAAATCAGGATGGAAAATGCTTTACAGGGTACTTCAATTCATATAGACTAGAGGGACCCCCCCCCCCCAGCCTTAGATTTAAAGTTACAGCAAACAGAGGTAAAAATCCTTCCAGCAAAAAGACACATTTACAAGTTAAGAAAACAAACATAAGACTAATCCGCCTTGCCTGGCTATTACTTACAATTTTGAAACATGAAAGACTGATTCAGAAAGATTGGGAAAGCCTGGGTGTACGTCTGGTCCCTCTTAGCCCCAAGAGCGAACAACTAACACCACAAAAAGCACAAAGACTTCCCTCCACCAAGATTTGAAAGTATCTTGTCCCCCTATTGGTCCTCTGGTCAAGTGTCAGCCAGGTTCACTGAGCTTCTTAACCCTTTACAGGTAAAAGAGACATTAACCCTTAACCATCTGTTTATGACAACATGTTTATGAAATTTCACCAACTTTAAAAAATATATTTCTACAGATGTTAGGCATGACAAAGGACTTTATACCTTACTAAGATACTGATTTTGCTGGAGGGTTCTCTTAAAACTAGTTCATCAAATAGTCAGAAGTAAAGAAAGGGAAACTCATTTGTCCAGCTATCTGAAAGGAAAGGAGTGTTGTCCCTTTAAGGGCTAGCCTCTCTTCAACGGGGGGCGGGGGGTGGGGGGTGAAAGGAGAAAGGGATGGACCTAAAGGACAGGAAGACTTTGGAAGCAAATTTTTTGTACTATAGTAATTAAAATTAAAATGTGTATTTTAGATAAGAGTGGTCTTTTGAAGGATTTATTTAAAAAACTATATCTGAAGATCCAAGGATTTTTTAGAAATGTGATTTTATAATCTTAAGCAATCTTCTAATGAAATATTTTTAAAGCAAATTTTAAATAAAGGTCCTGTAGACTAACATGTTCCGAGTAAATATCACAGTAATGCATAACTGTTTTTGTCAGTAAATTCAGGAATTGACAATATATACATAGGGGGTGGCAAATGCCTGTTGAATGGCTTCATTATCACTTGAATGGCTCTTTAACAGTTTCAATGTTGTGCTAATAGGTCTGGCAGGCTGGAAGGCTTTTTCACTTTTAAGATACTATGGGCTTGGCTACACTGGCACTTTACAGCGCTGCAACTTTCGCACTCAGGGGTGTGAAAAAACACCCCCCTGAGTGCTGCAAGATACAGCGCTGTAAAGCCTCAGTGTAATCAGTGCCGCAGCGCTGGGAGCGTGGCTCCCAGCGCTGCAAGCTACACCCGTAAGGGATGTTGTTTACGTGCAGCGCTGCTCTCTCCCAGCGCTGGCACTCCGACCACACTCACACTTCAAACGCTGCCACGGCAGCGCTTTGAAATTTCAAGTGTAGCCATACCCTCTGTCTCCTCTGAAATAAGAGTCACCAGGTTGCAGCAGCCAGCTGTGGGAGCCTGCAGGGAGGGTCAGAGCAGGGATAGGAAAAGGCAGGAGGATAGACACTAAGGGTACGTCTACACTACAGGGTAATTTCGAATTAACTTAAACCGGTTTTATAAAACAGATATTATAAAGTCGATTGCACGTGTCCACACTAGGCATATTAATTCAGCGGTGTGCGTCCATGGTCTGAGGCTAGCATCGATTTCCAGAGCGTTGCACTGTGGGTAGCTATTTCGTAGCTATCCCACAGTTCCCGCAGTCTCCCCTGCCCCGTGGAATTCTGGGTTGAGATCCCAGTGCCTGATGGGGCAAAAATCATTGTCGTGGGTGGTTCTGGGTACAGCCTCACCCCTCCCTGCCTGAAAGCAGCAGACAACCATTTCACGCCTTTTTTCCTGGGTGAACTGAAAGCAAACGCTATAGCACAGCAAGCATGGACCCTGCTCAGATCAATAGCGCAATCGTGGACGTTGTAAACACCTCGCGCATTCTCGTGCAGTCTATGGTGAACCATGAACTGCAAAGGCAGGCGAGGAGAAGGCAGCTACGACAGCGCAGCGACGAGAGTGATGAGGACATGGACACTGATTTCTTCCTAACCGCGGACCCCTGCGCTTTGGAGCTCCTGCTGGTAATGGGGGAGGTTCTATCCATTGAACGCTGATTTTGGGCCCGGGAAACAAGCACAGACTGGTGGGACCGCATAGTTTTGCAGGTGTGGGACGATTCGCAGTGGCTGCGAAACTTTCGCATGCGTAAGAGCACTTTCTTTGAACTTTGTGACTTGCTTTCCCCTGCCCTGAAATGCCATAATACCAAGATGAGAGCAGCCCTCAGAGTGGAGAAGCGAGTGGCAATAGCCCTCTGGAAGCTTGCAACGACAGACAGCTACCGGTCAGTCGGGAATCAATTTGGAGTGGGAAAATCTACTGTGGGGGCTGCTGTGTTGCAAGTAGCCCAAAGCAATCATTAAGCTGCTGCTATGAAAGGTTGTGACTCTGGGAAACGTGCAGGTCATAGTGGATGGTTTTGCTGCAATGGGATTCCCTAACTGTGGGGGGGGCAATAGATGGAACCTATATCCCTATTTTGGCACCGGAGCACCAGGGCAGTACATAAACCGCAAGGGGTACTTTTCAGTGGTGCTGCAAACACTGGTGGATCACAAGGGACGTTTCACCAACATCCACAAGGGATGGCCAGGAAGGGTTCATGACGCTCGCGTCTTCAGAAGCACTGTTCTGTTTAAACGGCTGCAGCAAGGGATTTACTTCCCGGACCAGAAAATAACAGTTGGGGATGTTGAAATGCCTGTCGTTATCCTGGGTGACCCAGCCTACCCCTTGATGCCATGGCTCACGAAGCCATACACAGGCAGCCTGGACAGTGATCAGGAGCTGTTCAACTACAGGCTGAGCAAGTGCAGGATGGTGGTAAAATGTGCATTTGGCCGTTTAAAGGCTCGCTGGCGAACGTTACTCACTCGCTCAGACCTCAGCCAAACCAATGTCCCCTTTGTTATTGCTGCTTGCTGTGTGCTCCACAATCTCTGTGAAAGTAAGGGGGAGACCTTTATGGCAGGGTAGGAGGCTGAGGCAAATCACCTGGCCGCTGATTACGTGCAGCCAGACACCAGGGGGATTAGAAGAGCTCACCAGGAAGCGGTGCGCATCAGAGAAGCCTTGAAAACCAGTTTCATCACGGGCCAGGGTACGGTGTGACTGCTGTGTTTGTTTCCCCTTCATGAACCTCCTCCCCTTTATTGACTCCTCCTGTAAGCAACCCACCCTCCCCCTTCGATTACAGCTTGCTTATGGAAATAAAGTCACTATCGTTTAGAAAGCATGTATTCTTTCTTAAAAGTCATTCCCTATAAGCAACTCACCCTCCCCCTTCGTTTAAAAAGCATGTAATTATAAAAAGAGGAAGAGAATTAATAAGGTATCCCGGGAGTGGCTTGGGAGGAGGATAGGAGGGAAGGAAAAGGCCATTAAGCACATTTCAATGTAATGACAGCCTTTTGGTTGGACTGTCCACGGGGGTGGAGTGGGCTGGTGCACAAAGCCTTCCCCCACGTGTTCTTACACTTCTGGGTGAGGAAGACATGGAATATGGTGAGTAATGAGGGTGTTTAAACATGGACTGGAGCGGCACTCTGTGACCCCGCTGCTCCTCCTGAAGATCTACCAGAAGTCGGAGGATGTCAGTTTGATCACGCAGCAGCTCCAGCGTTGAATCCCGCCACCGTTGATCTTCCTGCCGCCACCTCTCATCTCGAGCGTCTCTCCTATCCTCACGTTCACTGACATCTTTCCTGTACTTTGCTACCATGTCCTTCCACTCCCTCAGATGAGCTCTTTCATTGCGGGTTACTTCCATGATTTCTGAGAACATTTCATCTCGCCTCCTCTTCTTCCTCCGCCTTATCTGAGCTAGCCTTGGGGATGGAGTAGGGAGGCTTGAAAAATGTGCAGCTGCATGAGTGGGGGAAAATAGGGAGAGAAGGATTATAAAAGATACATTTTACAGAACAATGGTTATACTCTTTCACAGTGAACAACACTATTCACCTTGCATAGCACATGTGATTTCACTACAAGGTCCCATTTGGAACCTTTTAATATTGAGTGCCTGCGGCTCTGGTGTTACAGATCAACACAGACGCAGGTGCGGGCATCACAATTCAGCTTGCATGCTGTCATGGTAAGGCATACCTTCTACCTTTGCTGCTTCTTTCCTGTTAACAAGGTGCAGCAGACGCCAACCCCTTCCCCCCCCAATCCAATTCTCTAGAATTGCTTTACCCCTCCCCCCACCGCATGGCTGGTATCATGGAAGATCACTGCTAATCACCAACCTTTCGCACCCCACCCCACCCCCACCGCGTGGCTGGTAGCTGGGAAGATTCCTGCTGGCCAAACGCTAAAAAGCTCAAAGCTATCCTTCCTCTCCTCCCCCATCTCTCTGTCCCCTTACTTAAATTCCTTAATTTCAACCAGTTTACCATGAACGATATCACTCTCCTGAGGATAACACAGCGAGATAAAGAACGGATGTTTCTTGAATGCCTGCAATCACCGGGACCATACGCAGCTATGCTTTGTCATGCAATGATACCCGATTACTTGCTACATGCATGGCGTGGTAAAGTGTCCTATCATGGTGGACGGAACAAGGCTGCCTTGCCCAGAAACCTTCTGCAAAGGCTTTTGGAGTACCTCCAGAAGCGCTTCATGGAGCTGTCCCTGGAGGATTTCTGCTCCATCCCCAGACATGTTACCAAACTTTTCCAGTAACTTTACTGCCTGCTAATGCATCCAAAGCCCTCATGGCAAATCAATCATTAAAAAAAACGCTTGCTTTTAAACCATGTTTTATATTTACAAAAGGTACACTCACCAGAGGTCGCTTCCATGGCTTCACTGTCTGGGCTAGTGGCTTGGGAGGGTAATTCCGTCTGGGTCACAAAAAGCTCCTGGCTGCTGGGGAGAATGGAGTGCTGTGTGCTCTCTGCAAGCTCTTCCTCCTCTTCCTCATCTTCCCCCTCCGCTGAATCCTCATCCATGGTTGAGATTATAACCCTCACCTCGGAATCCACGGACAAGGGGGGGGTAGTGGTGGCGCAGCCCCCTAAAATTGCATGCAGCTCAGCGTAGAAGCGGCATGCTTTTGGCCCTGACCCTGATCTTCCCTTTGCTGCTTTGGTTTTCTAGTAGGCGTGTCTGAGCTCCTTAACTTTCACTCTGCACTGCACTGAGTCCCTGCTGTGGCCTCTCTCTATCATGGTCCTAAAAATTTTTTCAAAAGTTTTTTCATTTCGTCTTTTGGAACACAGTTCTGTTAGCACTGAATCCTCTCCCCATATAGTGATAAGATCCAGTACCTCTCGTGCGGTCCATGCTGGAGCTCTTTTTCTATTCTCAGGAGACTGCACTGTTACCTGCGCTGATGAGCTCTGCGTGGTCACCTGTGCTGATGAGAGCTCCACGCTGGCCAAACAGGAAATGCAATTCAAAAGTTGGCGGGGCTTTTCCTGTATACCTGGCCAGTGCATTAGAGTTCAGATTCCTGTCCACAGCGGCCAGTGGTGCACTGTGGGATACCGCCCGGAGGCCAATAACTTCGATTTGCAGCCACACTAACCCTAAATTGATATGTTAATATCGATTTTAGCGTTACTCCTCTCGCCGGGGAGGAGTACAGAAATCGATTTAAAGGGCTCTTTAAATCGATATAAAGTGCGTTGTAGTGTGGACTGGTGCAGCGTTAAATCAATTTAACGCTGTTAAAATCGGTTTAACTGCGTAGTGTGGACCTGGCCTAGGACCCAGGAATGCCCCATGCCTAAGGATGGCCCTGCATGAGGAGCATTATCTCCTGCAAAACTGTAACCAGACTTGTTTGTCTGAGCGATTGGCTGAAGTAGGACTGAGTGGACTTGTACGTTCTAAAATTTTAATTGTTTTATTTTTTAATGTAGTTTTTTTTGTACATCATTCTATATTTGTAAGTTCACCTTTTGTTATAAAGAGATTGCACAACAGTACTTGTATTAGGTGAATTGAAATATACAATTTATTTTGATTTTTTACAGTCCAAATATTAATAATCAAAAATAAATATAAATTGAGCACTGTCCACTTTATATTCTGTGTTATAACTGAAATCAATATATTTGAAAATGTAGAAAACATCAAAAAATATTTAAATCAATGATATTCTATTATTGTTTAACAGTGGGATTAATCACCATTCATTTTTTAATCGTTTGACAGCCTAAATATTTTAAAGCAACATCACTTAAAAAAATTTTTAGTTCAGTGATATTTTTGGTCAGATGAGAATTAGTTAAAATGTCAAAATATTTGCTATGAGCCATCACAAAGACCTTTGTAAGGAAGCTTAGCTGTTACTATCAACAATACCCGAACAAAACCTGAGCCATCAAAAGGAGACAAATACCTGCCACTCCTTGTCCAGGTTTAGTAACAAAGGTCAGTTAACACAACCCAACCATATTGTCTGCTCTATACCTAATAATTAAAAATGAGGACAAAAATAAAAACCTGACATCTTTAGGATCATTTATAATGTTTAGCATGCTCTCCTTTGCTGCTGAAGTCTAGTAAACAATTGCTGGTGATTTGTTCAAAAAGCATGTGATTACCTCTTTGAATGGAATGTAACTGGATACAAGGCTAAGCAAGTATTCAAACAACAACTACACATACAAAGGAAGAGTATTAAATTAAAACACAGACCAGCAAGCCAGACATTAAGAGAAAAAAGCCCAACACTTTGTGTAGTCATTGACTTAGGAGCAGAGTATGACTAATAATATCTTACATAAAGTTTAAAAGAGTTTTTTTCCTGTTTCTTTTGCTTAAAAAAGGAAATTAATAAATACAACTAATAGGGCTGATAATTAATTGCAGTTAATGCATTTGATTAATGCAAAACAAATTAACTAGATTTTTTTAAATAGTCACGATTAATAGCAGTTTTAATTGCATTGTTTGTAATAGAATGCCAATTTGAATTTATTATAAATATTTCTGGATGTTTTCCTACAATAAATTCAAATTGGCATTCTATTATAAACCATGCAATTAAAATTGCAATTAATCGTGACTATTTTTTTAAATCTCATGATTAATTGTGATTATTTTTTGATCGGTTGACAACCCTAATAACGAAGTTCCTCCACATCCAAATTACATGTACAAACATTATTATCTAGATACACAAATATCCTGGAAACAAGGGATGCACTTTGGTATGCTAGTGTTAAAAATAGTGTTATAAATTGTACAAGTTTACTCATGCACTTATTATACAAATTCAAACAGTAATATATGAATGGACATTCGAGTGTATGAAGGCCACATCCTCAGCTGGCCTAAACTGGCAAAGTTCAACTGAAGTAAACAGAATTACATTGATTTACACCAGCTAACAATCACACTCTTGGAGTTTATGATGTGAGCATGTGAATAAGACACTAAGAAGTATGCTCCAGATTTGCATCTTTGAAAAAAAAAATGCCTTGAGCAAAAATTTTGTTTACAAGCATATGGGTTGCTCTGAAAATAACACATGAGCTGTACACATCAAGCACTGGACTGAATAAATACTTTTTCACAATGAAGAAGCTTTGCATGGAATTTACATGAAGGATTTCCATAGAAACCTCTTTTTGCAAAAACATAAAACAAGTGAAAAATTCCCCTTTTGCACAAGAAGATGGTGAGGTGGAAGAGGGGTGATAACTGACAGCTGAGGCTTACAGCTGTTCTCACAGTTCATGTCAACACAGTGAGAGAAAGGAGTGAGGAGGATCCTTACAATTCTCAGAGCATAATGTATAGGGTTTCTCTACCTGGATATCAGTATTATCTTGTGTAGGAAAGCATTATCAGAGGAATTTCCTGCCGAAGGCCCATAAAATGCCCTTTGATTTGGAATTTCACCAAGTTCACTGGTTTGGTTTTGATTTATTTCACATTAAAAAGAAAAATAAATGTTGCAGTAGCTGTTGCCGCCTCTCTCCCATGTCAGTTGCTTAACACCACGTCCAGAGGCTTTTTGAATAAATATTTATTTGCACAGGTAGAGCATGCATTTATGTGCACAGGGATGACGGAGATCCATTCTTTAAGCCTGAGATGCAGTGACTCATTATGCAAATAGTGAACATAAGAAGCTATATGATTTATGTTTAATAAGCAAGATCAGATTGGCAGCAGCAGCAGCACATCTAGTTCTTACAAAAGAAAACCATAAACCTCATTCCTTCTCAAAATTTATTTTAAAATCATCTTCAGTGAAGTCCACTCATTCACTGGTCCTAGAGATATGTGGAGAGAACTAACATATTCTCACAATACGTGTGTCAGATCAAGCTGTACTTCCTGCTTGCTCAACCCGCCACCCCGCCTAGAAAGTGCTGACACAGGCTCACATGCGCTCATAGAAGTAGAAAGGGACTCACACACCTAAGAGCTCCAGGATTTAGCCCAGCGGTTCCCAAACATTTTCCCAGTGTGACCCCATTTTCACAAATATTGCTTCCTGTGACCCCAGACAGTACCAAGGATGCCATTTAAAAATGGCACCCTCCACTCAGCATAACTTCACATGCGTTCAGTGTGTGTGAGGTTACACTGCATGGAGTGTGTCATTTTGTAGAGCAAAATAGCGTCTTTCATGCGGTGTGACCTCATTTATACGTTGCATCTGAGGTCACACTATACGGAAGATGTTATTTTATAAAATGGTGTCCTCCACACATTTTGGATTGCCATGACCCCATCGGGTGATGAAGCGACTCCACTTGAGGTCATGATCCACAGCTTAGGACCCACTAATTTAGCCTTTCATGTGGAAGATTCAATGAGGGAGGAATTAAAATCATAGAAGACTTGAGGAATGTAAAATATCATTTATTTATGGCACAACCAAATACAACTCCTCTGAAATGGAAGCGATCCAGGACCAGCAAATGTGGCTTTAATATTTTGGCCTTGCCTTCATTGCGAAGTTAACTTGAGATATAACACGTATTGTCCCAACTCACTTCCTATCCACACACAAAAACCCTTAACTCAAGTGTGATGGTGCTTTTAACTCGAGTTGGATGGCCTGGCAGGATGTATAGGCCAGTGGTTCTCAAACTATTGGTCGGGCCCCCAAAGTGGGTCATGACTCCGTTTTACTGGGGTCGCCAGGGCTGGAGTTAGACTTGCTGGGGCCAAGAGCCAAAGCCCAAGGGTTTCAGCCCTGGGTGGCGGGGCTCTGGCTCCAGGCGGGGGGCCCTGTATCCTAAGTCCCTGGGCTTCAACTTTGGCCTCTCCGCCCAGAGCAGTGGGGCTTGGGCAGGCTCAGGCTTCAGTCCCCACTCTTGGGGTCATGTAGTAATTGTTGTTGTCAGAAGGGGGTTGCAGTGCAATGATGTTTGAGAACTCCTAGTATAGGCAAAAGCTGTAATTAGCACAACTCGTCAGCTGCTAACGCAACCACTCTGTAACAGTGCACATGCTAGTATGCTACAAGTCCTCCAAACCCTTCCCACAATTCTCCATGTGCACAGAAAGGACAGACAAGTTCTCCTACAATTCACTGGGAAAGAATTAATAGAGCCACTCAACTTACCACAGTGCAAAAAAGCTCATAGGAAAAGCTCTTAGAAGTCTTAGTGCCACACATGAATGAGTGCAGCACCACGGTGGACACCACAGCTCAAGTGTTATTTCTCTGTGCAGCTGCCCTCACTCAAGCCAGGCTAACTTGAGAGAAGTAACTCAAGAATAGATAGCTCCAGTTAACACTGCAATGAAGATAGTCCCACAGCATCAAAGGTCTGAGGTTAAAATACAATTTGTACTGAAAATGCAACAAACAAAAGTAAGACAACAAATGAGATCACTTAATGCTTTCAGGGAAAGCAAAGTGGCAGAAGAAAAGCAAACTCCTCCCCACAACCCAACCCCCAAGTTCCCTCTTTGGTCCTGATCCCAACTGTCAAACCCCCTTCCCTAATTACCAACTACTACCCAGCTATTAACTCTCCACAGCACCATCTTCCCACAACCAGGGGATGCCCTGGCCCTATTCCACTCCATCAGTCCCATTTCATCTGGTGTACCCCTTATTACACCCTGCTCCTTCCACCTGTGGGCTGCTGCTCCACCTCACTGCTCAGTCACTCCTTCTGCATGTAGAGCAGTTATGCTGAGAGAGATTTACTGTGCAAACAAACAAGACAGGAATTTACAATTAATTATGGTTGCACACGAAAAAAGTGGATGCTGTGTCATGCAGCAAGAAGGTAACAAGACCCCTTGCATAGGACTCTGGTGTGGAGACACCCTGAAAATTTCACTCAAGTCTGGGCAACACAATCAGCTAAACACTGAAATCCTTCTGATTTATCACAGCACAGAAATAAAAATTACCAGTATACTGAAAGGATTAATACATAATGGAAGACTGAGAACTAAGTTCCTAGAGTACAACTTGTACACGTGTCAAGTAAGATGATGGCAAGGAAACCTAGTAGTTTATGAGCATTCAAAAGGTGCAATCCTCAAGGGTGGAGAGGAGTTATTTATTGTGATACACAGAGCTATAACAGGGAGTACTAGGACAAACTTCAGAAACTTAGGCTGAACATCCAGGAGAACTTAGTGAAAGTAGAACGTGCCAGGATGTGGAATCAGTGGAACCAATTAGAGAGAGCTGAGGGGAACGAACACTCTCTCCCCAACCCCAAGGTTTTTGGGTTTGCTCAAAGTTCCATAGGTCACGGAGACAAGATGGGAAGGCATTGCCTGACCACTTTTAACCAATGGTCCCATTCTAAACCAGAATGCTGCTGTCAGAGCAGTCCAAAGCTTTGCTCCAGCTGCATGGTCACAATGCCACAGAAATTTGACCTGGCCACCCCTCCATACAGAGAGGCAGCCACGTCAAATTTCAGTCAATTACAACCTGGTGCATGTGGTCACAATGACACTCAAATATGCCTTAGCTGTACCTCTGCCCAGACCACCAGGCCAAAATGAGATTGCAACCTAGCATACAGGGAGTCTGTTCCCTGGAGGCAGCAGCTCATGCACTGTGTGGGTAAGAGAGAGGGGGGTCTCCCTGGCCAAGGGAGACCCGAGGTCCCTGAGGGGAAGGGGACAAGCAGGAACCAGAACAGGCCCCCAGCCAGGGGACAGAAGGAACCTGAATTTGCTCCCCCCCCCGCAAGTAATATATGAATTGGCGTCATTGTGTGGAATAGTCTTTAATGGAAATGGTTGCTCAGAAAACATAAAATGATATTTTTACAACAAGGTAGAAACAAATGTCTTTCATGTTCTGAACAACTGAACATATGACAAAGGTCTGGTTAAAAACCACCAACCTACAGGCGATCCCACAGAAGCCACTTCTCCAAATTTAAGACTCACGCCAAGTGATCTCTGTGTCTTACAGACTTGTTTAGGTTGCCTGACCTCTTCAGAAGACATTTTATATCAGCATTATATTAAATCAAAATACAGGCCAATGGACCAGCCTCAGGGAAGAAACAGCAATCACAAACGTTAACACAATTATTAAAGAATAAAAGCAGACAAATGCGCCCATCAAATCGTTCTGTAATAGTCAGTGACCAGCTTCTCCTTGTAATCTTTTTTAAAAACCCAGCACAAAACAACACTAATCACATTTTTAATGGCATAAATGGCAGCTAGTCTGAGGAGAAGGGAGTGGGGAGTTTTCAGATTCTCCCACTTGGTGATGTAATCAATATAGCTGGAGAAGAGGGCAGTCAGGTCCTAACTCCAGTGGAACTGCTGGCTGGAGATGGGGCTTACCTGGAGGCCGTTGAGGAACTAGCCCAATTTTTATGTCTGTGATAAACCAGTTTTTAAACATTACACCATTCAGCAAACACTTTGGAGAAAATCTTGTCCATTATTAGAAGTATCACTCAAGATTTCTCCTTTCCTTTCTCGCAACACTAATAAAGGCTAAAACACACTATCTACACTAAATAATGCAAAACTTATAGAACCATATGTAAGAAACAAAAGAGCTACCTCAAGAACCTTATGAATGAGCTGTTGACAACAGCCAGTCAGAAAATGTCTATCAATATGATATTCAATGCAAAATGGAGAGGAATTTTGAAAATTCCCCATCTCCCTATTTTTCACCAGTTTTACTGCCAACCAGAGACCAATTTTTTTTTTATTTGCAAAAGGGCCATGAAGAGAAACACGCCATCTGATTTTTACTATTAGCTGAAGCAATGAAGACGACTTATTAGATAGATTACCGCCTTCAGTTTACTTCATTGTAAATGGATAGCCTTGATTATTTATTATTATATAATGTGATAGTTTTAAAGCATCCCCAGTAACCATTAGGGTCCCTATATGCTAGGCACTGTACAAACACATAGGAAGATACAGCCTCTGCCCTGCAGAGATTACAATCTAAAGACCAAATATCAAATAAAAGGGAGGGGAGAGGAATACACCATACAAGCAAAGTGGTCAGGGTGATGAGGGACATGGTTTGTAAGCTCCAATTCCTTCTCTTTTAAAACAGGTCTCATTGTTCTAAATATATTTCTTCAGCATGTCTTATTTTGGCAGTGACTTTGCATATAAATGTAGGTCAGTAACTGTATAGGTACTTTTGTGTTCACACCAAAGTATCTACCCACTAAGGGCCCAACCCCAGCTCACACTGCAGTCAACAGTAACACTCACTGGCTTCAATCAGAGCTGAATCAAGCCCCACAGGAGGGGCTCCATGGATTAGTCAATGTAAATAGGAGATTAACATACATTATAAAAGGTCGTCACATTTTAAATAGTGTTTTCATTTGTACAGCTTGAAATTACCCTTAAATATGACAGTTATTTTGGGCTGGTTGAACATCCAAACTATTGGCTAGAATTGTATCTAGCCCTAATATAGCTGAGCACAGGAGCAGAAAGGAGAAGCCTTCCTCAGTCTCCCAGGAGGAAGGCAGCAGGGAGTAGGCAAAGTTATGGCTCTGTCCTCTCAAGTGCTGGCCAACAGAATAGGGTGAACATGTGGGAGGAAGTGTGCTGCACCTCATAAAGTGATCTCACAAGTTACCCTCCCAGTACAATAGGGCAGATCTGGGTGGAACTGTGACACGCCTATGCTCACCATCCCTTCCCATGGGCTCTGTTCCTTCTAAGGCAGGTCTACACTGGGTGGTAGGGTGGGGATGTTGACCTAAGATACTCAATTTCAGCTATGCTAAGTCAGCATATCTTAGGTCGATTTACCTGATCGTGAGGACGGCGGTGAGTCAACCACTGCCATCCCCCGTTGACTCTGCTTCCGCCTCTTGCCGCAGTGGAGTTCCGGAGCCGACGGCAGAGCAATCGGGGATCGATTTTATCACGTCTACACTAGACGCGATAAAATCGATCCCCAATAGATCGATCACTACCCGCCAATCTGGTGGGTAGTGCAGACGTACTCTAAGAGGGCTCCTCTTATTAATCCAAAACCATTTAACTTCTAACATGAAAACACGTGTCTAAATGTTTTCACATTTAATTTATTCACATGTACAACAGCAGTTAATTTACCCAAACAGGTCTAAGTATATGGAAGCTGCCTACACAATTTTTCACTGTTACTGGCAAGTGTGGAATTATATCATATCCATTTTTTTTCCTTCTGATGGACATTTTCTCCTTCTCTGTGACTTTTCTGAAGGAGTTGGTTATCCAGCCCAAAGGGTAATCTCCTTTAGTTCTCATGCACTTTTTCATTCAGTCTTCGCTCAGACAAAATTCCCATTGAAGTCAATGGGAAATTTGCTTTCCTGAAATCTAACATCCATTCCCTATTATACTGCACTTTGATTGTAAGATTTTGGGGAGACGGAAAAATCTTTTCACTGTATGTGCATAAAGTGCCTAGCATAATAGGGCCCTGATTGGGGCATCTAGATGCTACTGTGACACAAATAATGATGAATTAATTTAGTTCATGGTCACTAGTACCAAAATTCCTACTCTCTCTTTTTCAATCAATTTCTCCCTCTCAAAGAGTAGATTCATTATCACTTCTCCCTGGTATAATGCTGTGGGTTTTGGATCACAAAACAACCCTTTTCATAAGCAAAGAATCTCTTGGCTGATGCATGTTTTGCTGTCTTTCTTACCCATTAGATGTCTGGGTAGTTAAAAATTGCCCATGAGTATGGCAGCCTGTACTTTCAAAAACCTTGAAAGTCAGTCAAGGAATTTGTTGCTTTCACTCTCTATCCCAGGTGGCTGTGGCAGAGCCCTGATGCAGCTTTTCCATTATTTCATTTTTCATTCCTTGTATCTTTAGGAAAAGATCTGACAACTAACTTTTTTAAAATCAGGCATAATTTTGTGTATGTTCTTATTCATATACCATATACTATAAAGGTACCTGTGAACAAATACCTGTAATGGGTTTCACTTTGGGTCTTAAGGAACTATGCCCACTCACCCTACCAGAAAGAAACATCCTGAAAGAAGAAAATAATTAAGAAGTTAATTAACCTAACTAGCCCAGGTGTTTTGCCCAAGTACCCTGGAGAGAGGAAACATCCTCTGAAAAGTTATCAGAGGATCAAAAGAATTTTGAAATGCTTGTACAGTTGCAGAAGGAAATGATGATTGTACCTCAAAGTACAATTAACTGAAGTAAGTTGTAATATAGAGATGCCTTTATAGGGATAGGCTATATGTATGTTGACTTCTGAGAAAAACAGCCAACGCGGGTCTTGGCTATACTAGCATTTTGTTTCTTATTTCCCATCCCTTGCACTAGCAGCAAAGCTCCATCAGACAGACTGCCCATGGCTGGCAGCATTTTAACCATACTATTGTCTACATATGCTCTGAGCAAGTTTTAGATGGCACACTAGGTAAAACTCCAGCTGCTGGTCTGCACTAGTTCTTCCACCATTGCTACTACCTAAACTAAGCTACACTGGTGGCAACGGTGGGAAATCTGAAGAAAAATGACGGTGTAGACAGAGCCTTGATATCTAGACACATTAGAAAGGAAGGAGGATCTGGGGGTTAGGGTACTATCCTAGGATTTGTGAAACTGGGTTCAAGCACCTGCTCTACCCACAGACTTCCTGCATAACCTTAGGCAAGTCACTTCGATTCTCTGTCCCTCAGCCCCCATTTGTAAAATGGGAATAACAGCATGTCTCACGGGGTGATGCGAATATAAATAAGATTGTTCGGCACTTGGATTTTATGGTAATGGGGCCCACATAAGTACCTAAGAATGAAATGTAGGACACCACCAAGCAGGGCCAGCTTTAGGCCGATTCCCCCGAATCGGGCCCCACGCCTAAGGTGCCTTTTTAATTTTTTTTTACTCACCCTGCGGTGGTAGCACTTTGGCAGCACTTCGGCAGCAGGGGATCCTTCAGTGCCGGGGAGCGAGTGAAGGACCCCCTGCTACCAAAGACCGGACCACCGCCAGGTATTCGAATTGGGCCCCACAGTTCCTAAAGTCGGCCCTGCCTCCAAGAACCTTACCAAGAACAAAGCACTGACCCAAACAAAAACAAAAGGACAAGCCAAGGAACAGATATCTATAGCTGGTCTGAAAACCCACATTCTTCCACAGAAATTTCATTGGAAAAACCTACTTTTAAAGTTTTCTTCTGAAAATTTTTGGGGTTTCTGTGGAAATTTTCATTTTGTTTTGATTTAAAAGGATATTTCAAAACAAAACACGTCATTTTGTTTCAGACTTTTGAAAAACAACTAAATATTTTGCTTCATTTTCTAACTTTTACTAGCTGGAACAAAGTAAAAAGTGGGCTTTTCCACAATTTCTTTTAACAGCTAAAGGAGTGGGAGTAAAACAGTGAGTGAAAGCCCCCAAAATCAAAAAAGGGAAACTTTTTTTTGGTTTCCAAAAATCCAAAACAAAATGACTTTGTAGTCAAAACAAAACAAATGCATTTATTTTTAAAGTGTCAGATCAAAATAAATTTTTCATTTTCAATTATCCAAATGGTAAATCTTTTTTTTCTTTTCCTTTTTTTTTTTAAATCTACATTTTCTTTTTTTCTTTTTTAAATACAAGCCACATTTCCCAGCAGAAAAGTTTATTGTGAGAATTTTTTTTACCAGCTCTAAAGGTCAGTTTCACTTTTAGCCTGGTATAGCCTGTTAGCCAATTTCCTCTGTTGCTTACATGGGTCTTTAATACAGCAGAAGTGAATGGGATTATTTTTTTTTAAATAGGAGAGTTTGATTGTAAAATTATAAAAACTGGCAGGGAAACTAAGGGGCAGATGTAGTGCCTGAAGCTTCTGCTAACTCCATTTATTTTTTTAAGACAAGATTTCAAGTTGACACTGCCTTTTAACAATTCTGTTAATGATGTGTGAAAACAGGTCATTTGACCAACGCTGAATTGGCTCTGCAATGCTACAGGAGTACAAAGCAGTAACACTTACTGCAGGAGCAAACTGTCTCCTGTGTGGCAAAAACCCACAAAAGCACCAAGGAAACGTCATAAATTTAAGAAACTGGGGTTAGTGTCCCAATGTTCTTTTGAGAGGGACAGAAACGATGCACTACCATACAAGATGGAAGAGAGGCCTACCCAATCCTTATGGGTTGTAGGGGAATCTTATGGATATCAAGACAGCTACATGAAGACCCAGTGGCTCCATATTGCTCTCCTGGCCTCTTCTCCTCTGTAGCAACATGGCTCCTTATGGAGAACAGCCTTGCAAAAGCGGATTTCACAGCACAGAAGGTGAATCTGCTTCAAGATGATACGAACTGGGGCACTGTTATTTTCTACAAGGAAATATCTGCAGCTGTGTGAGTTGATGGTGCCTTAGGCCTTGTGTACAGTGATGGTGGCATCTAGCTTACATGTAGCTACGTGCAGCAATGAAAGGCAGGCTGCATTCACACTGTGGTATGTAGCTCCGTGCAGCAGTGAAAGGCTCTGGCAGTGGGAAAAGGGTTCCAGCAGCTGCCAGAGCCTCTCTCTCTGCCTCTGCCTACCAGAATCTTCCCTGCTGCTAGAGTCTTTTAGTGGCAGGCAAACGCTCCAGCAGCTTCCTGCTGCTGGAGCCTTTCCCCACCACAGGGAGCTAATGGAGGCTTTCCCCACTGCCAGAGCCTTTCCCAGCAGCACAGAAAGGCTCCAGCAGCAGGGATTCAACAGGACACTACCTGCTAAAAATATTTCATGTTATAGCACAGGGGTTGGCAACCTTTCAGAAGTGGTGTGCCAAGTCTTCATTTATTCACTCTAATTTAAGGTTTCGCGTGCCTGTAATATCATCTAAAAACGTTAAAATGTCTCTTTCTACAAGTCTATAATATATAACTAAACTATTGTTGTATGTAAAGTAAATAAGGTTTTTAAAATGTTTAAGAAGTTTCATTTAAAATTAAATTAAAATGCAGAGGCCCCGGAACAGTGGCCAGGACCCGGGCAGTGAGAGTGCCACTGAAAATCAGCTTGCATGCTGCCTTCGGCACACGTGCCATAGGTTGCCTACCCCTGTTATAGCATGTTTTATATCATTGTTAAAGCAGTCTCTGATAATGACTCAGCGCATGTTGTTCATTTTAAGGACACTTTCACTGCAGATTTGACAAAACACAAAAGGTACCAATGTGAGATTTCTAAAGTTAGCCACAGCACTCGACCCAAGATTTAAGAATATGAAGTGCCTTCCAAAATCTGAGAGGGACGAAGTGCTGAGCATGCTTTCAGATGTCTTAAAAGAGCAACAATCCAATGTGGACACTACAGAACGCGAACCACCAAAAAGGAAAATCAACCTTCTGCTGATGGCATCTGACTCAGATGATGAAAATGAACATGCATCGGTCCACACTGCTTTGGATGGTTTTCGAGCAGAACTAATCATCAGCATGGACGCATCACGCATGTCCCCTGGAATGGTGGTTGAAGCATGAAGGGACATGTGAATCTTTAGCACATCTGGCACATAAATATCTTGCGACATCAGCTACAACAGTGCCATGAGAACACCTGTTCTCACTTTCAGGTGACATTGTAAACAAGAAGCGGGCAGCATTATCTCCTGCAAATGTAAACAAATTTATTTGTCTGAGTGACTGAACAAGAAGTAGGATTGAGTGGACTTGCAAGGCTCTAAAATTTTACATTGTTTTATTTTTGAATTCAGGTTTTTTTGTACATAATTCTACATTTGTAAGTTCAACTTTCATGACACAAATACTGTAGTGCAATCTGTTTATTAGGTGAATTGAAAAAATACTATTTATTTTGTTTTTTCACAGTGCAAATACTTGTAATCAAAAATAAATATAAAGTGAGCACTGTACACTTTGTATTCTATGTTGAAATTTAAATATATTTGAAAATGTAGAAAACATGCAAAAATATTTAAATAAATGGTATTCTATTATTGTTTAACAGTACGATTAATCAAAATTAATTTTTTAATCACTTGACAGCCCTACTTTTAACATCTTGCAAGTGTTTCATCAAATGCTTATTTTCTCTCTGTCAGTTTACTCTGTTCAAGTTAAAAATTAAAATAATAAATTTTAAGAGAAGGAAGCAAATATACTATTGTAAGTTCAAGTTACTTGAACTAAAACTAGATTGACTCAAATGATTTATCATAATTATTGGACATGGACTACACAGAATCACATGATGTTATTTTATTAATCATGTGTTACTGGTTTGAGTAACCCTGAACATTTGCGTGGTTTGCAAGGGAAAATTCTGTAACGTGGACAATAATACTTTGCTTTCTAGAAGCTGGAAACAGGATCTTCAATTAGCTGAAAAATATGTGCTTGAAACCTCTAATTTTCTCTTTCATTATAATTTATTTTTGAAACCATGACGTTTATAGGTGTGGTAATAAGATTGTGATCCTGTTGCTGTCACTGAAATTATGTATATGGAAAATTTATCAAAATAATGCATTTTCTAATTTAAGGAATAATACGGACCATATGTATTTGATTATACTTCATATAAAATCAGATAACCCAGCAACTGACTTTTCTGAATATATTTCCTTTTAAATAACAAAAAATAAACAGAAGTCATTATTCATTTGACTAGATTAGACTATACTATGCTTGTAAAATCTTAGACTTGCAAAGAATTTTAGGTGTTGAGTGACTATTCCAAATAACACTGCATTACACACACCAATCCCAATAAGCCTCTTGAAGGCTTTTAATGGTAGCATGCACCCAGGTGGTTAAAAATTCATCTCCTACCTGATCTTCATGATTATTAGAGTTACAGCAGGAGAACATAATACTAGACATAGCCTATGATTATTCTATTATTATTATTATTAGAATACATTTCGTATACATCACTGAGGCTGTCTTATATTTACTTCAGATATTCTCAGATTATGGAGGCAATATAGTCCAGTGGATACCAGTACACACAGATGCTAAAAATATTGGGAAAGAGTTTGAAAAACAAACACTCCACGGGGCCAATTTTAGCCCTCATATGTACCACCTGGCATAGATACAAATATGTGGATCTGCATCTGCAGGATCAACCTGCAATCCGACCCGCAATCCACTAGCTGTCTTTTACCTGTATCTGCATCCATACCCGCAGCAGCAAGCCATCTCACAAGGTCTAGCGATTGGAGGTGGAGAAGAAAGGAAGTGCATGGGGGGGCAGGGTCTTGTGGGAAAGAGACAGTGCGAGGGTGCGGACTGGGGGTAAGGGTCAGCGTGGGGGCAGTGTCGCAAGGAGAAGGGGCAGCGCCGAGGGGGGGACAGGAGGGAAGGAGCATTGCACTGCGTGCTGCTCCCAGGAGCTTGTGAAAGATGGCACACGGCAGCAGCAGTGCGTGTTGCATCACAGAGGGGTGGAGGGATGGGGTGCCGGGGCCCCACCTGCTCCAATCCCCATGGGCAGGCATGGGCCCTGCTGCCCAGAGCTGGCAGGCCATGCCCAGGACTGGGAGCTCAGCCAGTGCTGCCAGGCTGGGCCATGGTGGGGACACTGGTGCTGCCCATTGGGCCCAAGCTGCTGGACAGGAAGTGGCACAATGAGTGGGTGCTGGACAGCCCTGACTCCAACCTGCTGCCAAGTCCCAGCCACTGGCTGCCAGCCCCGAGCACACTGCGCCCCCCCGGGCTGCCCATGCCGGATGCCGCAGGCCAGGTGCCACTAACAAATAGAGCCCTGCGTGGTTCTATCTGCATCTGATCCACAAGCCGCAAAAATGGTCCATGGCTGTCTGCATATTTGCAGGGCTCTACTAATACAAAGTAGATAAGTCAGTCTTGAACTACAACCAGTGCATTTTTCCTTTTCTGCCAGTCTTCATTGTGAGATTCTCCAACAGACTGAGTGGAGATGACATTGAGCTAAAAATCATTCTACTCCTATTGGGCACAATACCTTACAATGTAACACTGAATTTTGTCAAGTTACATGTGCTCAGCATATAAGCATCATCATTTTTCTTTCTGTGTCCTCTTCCTCCATCCTCTGCCCCCTCCGTCAAAACAGGGAACTCAATGAATTCCATTATTTTTCGAATTAATGCAAAAACTCACCTCAGGCACTTCTTCAAAGTCTTCTTTAGAGACCAAAATTCAGGGTATTTCAGACAAATTCAAAAAGCCAGAAAATTGCTTAGTGAAAGTGGACAAAAGAAGCACTTTCACATCTAATTTAAATACTGACTAGATTGTGTTTTCCATGAAAGCCATACAAATAAAGCAGGAGTTGCTCTAATAGAAGGAACCTGCAAGATACACGTGTACACTAATTGGACCTGGGTAAAGGAAAATGCCCTTACTCAAGGGCTCCTTCACAGAGGATAGAACAGACTTCTCAGTTGTTTTCAGATCTAAATTGAAAATCACCCAGGCAGGGAAAAATATCATGACTGACAAGATCCTTAAGAAAGAAACCTGTTGCCTATGAACCCTGAGGGGGGGGCAGAAAGGGGTGCACAGAAATAGACTCCACCTGAGTAACTGCATCAACCTCCTGTTGAGCCTCATGAGGTTTGTCAGGGAGCCTCCATGATCTAGTTCATAGACTCACAGATTTAAGGTCAGAAGGGACCATTATGATCATCTAGTCTCACCTCCTGCACAATGCAGGCCCAGAATCTCACCCACCCACTCCTGTAACAAACCCCTAACCTATCTCTGAGTTATTGAAGTCCTCAGGAACCATCTCTCTCTCCCATTGGCCCAAAGAGGCTTGTAGGGTCCCCCATGAGCCCTAGAAGATTTGCATCTCCCAACACTTCTATGCCAGCCTTAATAGGCTATTCAGGGATGTCTTGAACTCCAGCTTCTAAGACTTACAAAACTCGTCAGGACACCAGCGGCTCCAGGAACTCCCTCCATTAATCCTAGGAAGTTCAAATCTCACCATCTCTCAGCCCAGGCAGGGATCATTAGTGCCCTCCCAAACCACAACTACCACCCCAGCAAGACTCAGAGGAAGAGTTGGCAGCTGTCCAAATGCAAACTACATTATGTTCATGAGGCCTCCAATAAGAACATAAGAACCGCCATACTGGGTCAGACCAAAGGTCCATTTAGCCCAGTATCCTGTCTTCTGGCAGTGACCAATGCCAGGTGTCCCCCCTACAGGGAATGAAAAGAAGAAGTAATCATCAAGTTATCCACCCGTCACCCATTCCCAGCTTCTGACAAACAGAGGCTAGGACACCATCCCTGCCCAAATAGTCAAAATAGGCTTATCTGGGACTAAGAAATCCACTAAGGTTTATGTGAGGTTGAGGATGACCTTCAATGAGCCTCCCAAAGCTCAAATATAGTGACGGGCACTCACTGATTCTAAAGTTTGGGGGATTAACCCAGCAAGCCCCTTAGGGCCTGCAGGGGGGCTGATAAGCCCTCCTAAGGCTCACTACTAGGTCTCCTCTCCTGTAAACTCAGTAGCTCCACAGGAAAGAAGGAATGCCCAGCCCCTAACCACCACCCCAAACCCTGCTCTCTACAGCCCCTTAGACTGAGCAGGGGGCTTGGAAAAGAAAGGGATCAGAAGGATACCCCCTTTCTTGTGAACTTTCTGAGGTCTGCAGGAAGAGAGAGTCCCTGGAGAGCTTTAGAAGGATCATCATTCCCTCTGCAAGCCTTTTTGCAGCCATTTTCTCTTTCTTCCTTCAATAAGGCTCTCAACAGGTTACAACATTTTGAAATCTACATTTGCAAGGAAAAGAGACTTTGCTGGAATTCTGATCTTTCATTAACAACAACAACAGTCTTTTGATGACCAAATACTAAGCTCATTGCAGCAGATAGCACCATTACAAATCTGAACATTAATAACTTTTGAAATTAAAAGTTTAATCCTCTAACTTTTCATCCGGGACACCAGATCACAGCTAGGGAGTCCAGTAAACAAAATATTATTCACTGTAGGTCCTATTTTGCTTCAAAGTCAGGTGGCTTTTTGAACTCTGGTGAGTGCCTCTATTTTTAGGGTGTCGTCATGCAAAAACTTCTTGTCCAATCACTCCACATTTTGTTGAAAAACTGTACCTTAGCCCCAGCTATAGACTACTAATTTTGAAGCTGAGAGGACTTTTTTGTATATGCTGAGGAAGGAAAAGGGGGGACGATGAAAAATTTGCATTTATAGCAGAAACACAGTTGCAACTTTAAACCATGGAGTAATTGGTTTCCCTCCCTAAGTATTATCTATGTTTCTAAGTACTAAAATTAAGAAAATCTAAAATAATGACCAAAAAGGGAAAATAATTTTAAACTGACTTCAGCAATGTGAACCATAATATTCAAAGAGCACTATCCCCAGAAATGCCTGAATTAAACAGTAACATTCAGTCAACCAGAGAACAGCTTTCTGTTTCATTCATTCGCCTTTATCCAAAAGAAAGAACCTCTTAGGGTGAAAGCCTAATGTTGTAGAACTTACATAAAGAGGTACTTCAGTGCAGCTTAGCTTCATTGTTACAGCATCTACAAACAGAATAAACCAGAGTAATTATCACACACTGAATCACAGGGAACTGATACTATTCAGGTTCTTATAGCACGCCAATCACCATGGTGTCTGAATATATTCCAGAATGAGGATATTAAGAGACTAACTTTATCAAATGTGCAGTTCTTCTCCATTTCTTACCTCACGGGGAAAAGAAATGCATGCATATATATTACTGGAGGAGGGGTTGTTTCTACTTAATATGCTGCGTGTTCATGTTTTTTTTCAATACTGTACACAGTAAACTAAACTAAATGGGTCAGTGAACATTTCTGAATCCAGCGACCAAGATGTTAATATTGACAGTAAGTGAAGTATTAAAACTTATTGAGTATACCAACAAAGGCAGAGAAAGGAATTGTAAATTTGATCCAGGGATGTAGTTGCACCTACTCTTGTATTTAACATCAAAAATCAAGTGTCCGGTTTTTGGGTATTTTTTTTTTTTAACTCCTTCACTTAAGAACCCCACAGGCTTCAGTCTGTCATTGGTTGCCTAAAAAAGTACCTAAAGTGACAGGCAACTGCTTAGAGTAATTTAACAACTGTATTTTAGATGATCAATTTCAATTATTACTATTTTAATATAGTTGAGATAACACTGATTTCTAGTATTATATTTTGATTTCCTTCTCCGATGCATCCACCATTCCCTAAAAATAACATTTTTTTTTTAAATTAGGAAAAAATCAACCTGGAATCAACCAAGCCTTTAGAAAGCCCAGGTGGACAAACATACTTACAAATCCTCTTCCTCAACTCACCAAAACAGAAAAGAAAACCTGTCCTAAAAGGAGGCTCTCTCATCTCGGATGTGGCTGTGCTGTTAAAGTTGAACCCTTTCCAGTAATAATATGATTATGTTGTGCACAGCCTGTTCATGCATATGCAGAGCCTGCTATGAGTCAGATATAATTGGAATGTTTCCCCTTTTACACACTGCAAAATTTACTTACAGTTTCCACCATGAATACAAAACTTCTTTAGCAAACGGTTTATTGATACTAGTCTCATACAGCTCATCTTTTCATATGCACACAAGCAAAACTGGGCATGCTGTTATGTTTTGATTTTCACACAATTTTGACAAAAAGGCAAAATCCTTTGCAAGAACATTGAGCACAAACGTCAGACCAAGGCCAGTCTTTCACATCATAAGCTTTGCAGATCTCCCCCTATATCATACTCATTCTGAAACCAACGTCTGGATTAACAGGTCAGATATCACCTGCTAACCCCTCCCAAACAGTAGTTAAATGAAGTCAATATTTAGTCAATATCTACACTCAGATAGAAGCTCTTGTTTTGTTTTTGTTGGTAGGGGGTGGAGGAAGTTGGTTTTAAGGTGCCTTGTTCTGACTGCCAAATATAGACAAGGTTCTTTAGTTATTCTGCAGCCAGCCCTGAATCTGACCCAATCTGAGATTAACATCTGAAGCACACTCATGTTTGTGCAGACTAAAGGGGGGTACGAAAGGTAACCCAAAAAGTTGTTTCTTGAGGAATTATCAAATACACTGTTTTCCAAAAGTGTCGTATTTCAGAAAGGATGAAGCCCATTACCTCCTATCTTGGATCTCTCATCAAGCCATAGTTATTGCCACCAATATGTTATATTTATAAACAAGTCAGCAGGAACTGCATCATTTGGTGTCATGCATGACAATGAAATGAAAGGCATGTCACATCTGCTTTTGAGATGCAACATGCCAGCTAGCAGAATCTCCACAATGTTTCTTTTCTGTTTTCTAGGGAATCTATTAATCTCCAATTGTCCATGTTCATAAAGGAGTTCACAGACCATCAGACTTAAACCCACACAACCTCTTTTACAACATGAACGCTGACCCTCACATAAATAGTAGCATCTCAATAAAACAAAACATGCATCTAATTATGCTCACACAATAGATATAATTCCAAGAGATACACACCAACTCCCTCTCGTTCTGCATGAGTGCACAGAGGGATGGGAAAGGCAGGGCTCCCTATGCCCTCTCCCTATTCCAGTGCATTTATGCAAGGGGAGGCATAATTTAGTACCTAATTTGGGGATTATGATTGTGCAAATGGTCAGACTTGTACAACTCTTCATTTATTAGGAAGTGAAGTTCATAACATGTGTACAGCACACACAATAAATAACATTCACTAAAAACATGGACCTAGCATACACGTTCCCTCATGCTTTATTTATATGCTACTTAGATCATAGGCTCTTCAGGACAGGGATCTGCTCTTCATATTCACACAAAGTGTCTAGCATAATGTTGATGCTATAGAGATAAATAATATAAATACAGTAGATCTTTTGAATGGCAATTTCCCCTAATAAATGATGTTTACTAACCTAGCCTTCCAAGTTATTAGCATTAATTGGTTAATGTTTGTTTGTATAGCACTTCAAAAATGTAAATCACAATTAACATACTAAGAAGCTATTACATTTCCAATGAGGCCTTGAATTTGACCTATGCTCTTGCTCACATGAGATGTATACCCATATGAAGATAAAAAACACACAATTTTTATTGAATTCCTACTGTGTCACTGAGTTACAAGAACAAACTCACAGAACTCAATGAAATCTAAATTTTAAATTTATTTACACAAAGATCAATTTCTCAAGCAGGCAGTTCTATTAGTATTTTCATATTCTTCTAATAAATACCTATAACCTGCAAACTGCCTAGCCTTATGAAAACATTAAACGTGGTGTAGAATGCTGGCTCTACTGGTTTAAAATACACTTGTGATTGTCTATAAACAAACTTTACAATCACCAACTTTTAATGATGTTTCTTAGAAACAAAAGGGCACTTAACTGATCCTCTTTTCACTTCCTGCATAGGAACTTGTTAACGTCAACATATATTATAGTAAGTTCTAAGCAAACAGTTCTGCTTTGCTGTTTTTTTCACATTTGTTTTGATGGCAGTTGTTGTTTAGAAAAAGTTCCGCACAAATGATCCGAGTCTTCCCCCAGTGCTTAGCCCAATTCACTCACCTGGCTACTGGGAATCTCTGAAATTCACTAAAAACAAATGCAAAGCACTATATTTAGGAAGGAAAAAAAAAATCAAATGCACAGCTACAAAATTGGAAATAACTAGCTAGGCAGTAGTACTACCGAAAAGGATCTGGAGGTTACAGCAGATCACAAATTGAATATGGGCCAACAATGTGATGCTGCTGCAAAAAAGGCAAATGTCATTCTGGGATATGTTAGCAGAAGTGTTATCCACAACCATGGTGCTCAACCAGGGGTCCTGGGCCGCATAGGGGACCCTGCGCAGGTTTCAGGGGGTCCGTCAAGCAGGGCCAGCATTAGTTTCGCTGGGGCCCAGAGCAGAGAGCCAAAGCCCCACCATATGGGACTGAAGGCTGGGACCCTGAGTCACATCACCCAGGGCTGAAGCCTGACCAGTGTAGTTTCATGGGGGCCTAAGTCTCATGGGGTGCCAGGCAATTACTATGCTTGGTGCCCCTTAATGCTGGGCCTGGTTTTTATATGCAGAAAACCAGCTGTTGTAGTACAGGTGGGCCATGGAGTTTTTATAACATGGGGGAGGGTGGGTTCAGAAAGAAAAAGGTTGAGAACCCCTGGCCTACAAGACATGGGAGGTAATTGTTCCATTCTTTTCATCACTGGTGAAGCCTCTGCTGGAGTACTGTGTCCAGTTTCGGGCACCATACTGTAGGAAAGATATGAACAAATTAAAGAGCGTTCAAAGGAGAGCAACAAAAATGACAAAAAGTTTGGAAAACATGACATGAGGAAAGGTTGAAAGAATTAGGCACGTTTAGTCTAGAAAAGAGAAGGCTGAAAGAGGACATGATAAGAGTCTTCAGATATATTGAGGGCTGTTACAGAGGGAATGGTAATCAATTGTTCTCCCTGTCCACTTAAAGTAGGATAAGAAGTAATCAGCTTATTTTGCAGGAAGAGAGATTCAGGTAAGATATTAGGGAAAATGTCTAACAATAGACTATTAAGCTCTGGAACAGTTTACCTTGGGAGTCTGTGGAATTCCCACCATTGAAAGTTTTTAGGAACAGGCTAGACAAACCACTTTTCAGGGATGGTCAAGGTGTACTTCATCTTGCTCAGCATGGCAGGATGGAGCAGCCGACCTCCTGTGGTCCCTTCCAGCCCTGCATTTCTATCATTCTATGACTACAGGAGAAATTCTCCCACCGCAGCCATGGAACCAGAACAAAGTTGCTCCTCAGTCACTACAGAAGGAATGCAGTCACAGTCTAAGGAACGGAGATTTCCAGGGTCCTGACACCACATCGCCCACCATCTCTGGAGGATTCACGAAACAGCAGATTCTCTAGTGCAAGTCAAACTGCCACCATAGACCAACTGCACACAATTGCACTGAGAGGCACTAGGGAGCAGCTGCACTGATCACAATGTGTGCAGAGCCCATGCAGTTTCCTGGCATACACACACCCCTCCACATAGCAGAACTACGTGAGTTCCCTTGTGTCAGGGGTCAATCTGGGTGATGGGAGAGAGAACTGGGAAGGATTTGGGCCTAAAAAATACCACCATTTCCAATTTCAGCCTTCTCCCGCTGAAGTCAAACTTCCATTAATTTCAATAGTGGCAGGATCAGCCTATAAATCAGATCTTTCCTCATTAAATGCAAATTTGAGTCAGTTCAGTAGTGAACTTGACAAAAATGTGCGTGATTATGTGCCATAATTTGGAGAAGTCCAAGGCACAGGCTTATTGTCCAGTATAGTTGAATATCTACGCTTTATCTAAGAAAATCGGCACCAAGTACATCAATTTACACTATCTTACCGCTGGAGCGAATGGGAAATCTGTGAATTTCAGAACATGCATCTGACGAAGTGGCTATTCACCCACGAAAGCTTATGCTCTAATACTTCTGTTACTCTATAAGGTGCCACAGGACTCTTGGCCACTTTTTACAGATCCAGACTAACACGGCTACCCCTCTGATACTCAGAATTGCTGTAAGTAAATTACATCTCAAGGTAAATTCTATCAGTGATTATCCCCAAAGTTTAAAAGAATAGAATTTACCCAACAAGAGTTTTGAAAATGTCTAGTTTGCCACTTTCCCCAATGGAAATTGAATTTTGTGTCCTAACCTACTTGAGATAGTTAAGAATGTTTATTACTTTTATCGTAGTTAAGACATATTTTAACAATTTTTACCTATTTACAAGAATCTTAAATTATATTTCAGGTTTTTTTTGTTTTTTGGTGGGGTTTTTTTTGTTTGTTTTGTTGTTGTTGTTTGTAAATATACCACTACTTCTAGTTTTTAACTGTGTTTTTCCCAAGTATCGGAGCTACCTTTAATAAGGGACCTGGGAAAGAAATCTGTCACTAGAAAATGTGAATGGAAGTGTGTCATGCTGAGAACACGTTAATGGAAAAGGTTTCTGTTATCAAACCTTTTCATTTGTACATACTAGAGAAATTAGATAATGGAAAGTACACAGGAGAAATTCCAGCAATAATGCCTTTTGTCGTGCTTGACAAGGGGATCATCAGACAGCCAATTTACTTTATTAATGGTGTTTTTTTCAAGGAGAATTTTCTGAGACTATTATTTGGATTGCAGCAGCACCTATTGTGTGTTAGATGCTTTCTAAATGGAGAAGGACATATTTCCTGGCCCAAAGGCAAAAGTCCTGTGTGACGAAATGGGTCTGTTCTTAATGTTTCCTCTGAATATGGTAGGGGTGCCTCAGTTTCCCCTGTGCATTTCTTAAGTCTCTAGGGGGTGAGATTATTGCAAAGCAAAAGGCCAGTGTGCATAAATGGCCGGCACTCTGTCTCCTGGAAACTAATGGCCGGGGCCCTTCCCCCCTGCAAGGAGATAGCTAAAGGTGTGGGAGAACAAAGAGATCAGGTGACCTCCTGGCTCAGGAAAGGAACAAATCCCAGAGAGGAGGGGCTGGAGGGTGAGGCAGTTTGGAACTAGCTGGGGACGAGAGGTGAGGGCAGACCTGGGTGTCTGGCTCGCTGCCTCCAGGATGGACCCGGCTCAGGACCCGGAACAGGATGGTCCTGTTCTCTGTACCTACAAGCTCTCTTTTAGACCGTGTTCCTGTCATCTAATAAACCTCTGCTTTACTGGCTGGCTAAGAATCACGTCTGCAAAGTCGGGGTGCGGGACCTTCTGACTTCCCCAGGACCCCGCCTGGGCGGGCTCACTGTGGGAAGCGCACGAGAGGCAGAGGATGCTGAATGCTCCAAGGTCAGACCCAGGAAAGTGGAAGCTGTGTGAGCTTCTTGCCCTGAAGAGAGTCTGCTCACAGAGAGGAGACTTCACCAGAGTCCTGACTGGCTTCGTAGGGAGCAGTTCCAGAGCATCACCTGAGGACTCCGTGACACCCTGATCCCATAAGCTGGCCTGCAACTCAGTATTTGAGTCTCACCTTCCCAAAAAATGAGGTGTTTACTCATAAGATAAATAAATGAAGTACATAAGTAGAGGATTTAGGCCCCAATCATGCACTGTGAGCTAAGAAAGCCACACTGCTGCACCATTAAACTTGGGGCTCCACACAGGTAAGCAGACAGACTGCCTGTACCAGATTCAGAATCAGAATCGGGGCATCAGTCATTTAGTGTTTGTAGGCCTTTCAGAATAAAGTATAGTATAAAAAATTAAATTCATATTTCTATTGTCTTTTAAACTGTACGTAGAATACAAAGTTGAGTGTAGAGACAACATGTATATGTTCCTTTTTGCATAATAGTCCAACACCTCTGTACCACACAGACCTATTGTTGTCCCATAATTTGTAGTGTAAATTACTGAAATCAAAATGCTGACCTGTAAAAATAAACCTGCAGTTAAAAACCATGAGTGCCCTGGAATGTATATCTCATTTCCATGATTGTGATGCCCCATACTTTAATACATGTTTGTAAAACACTTTAGGAAAACAAGTCCTATTATTATTTTAGAGGCCAGCACCCCAGATTTGATTTTTGATAGATTAAGAGTAACAGGAAACAAAAGGGGTCTTTATATTTTAACAATAGTGGCCCATGTAAAGGTCATTAGCAGGCAAGAAAATACTGCCACTTCCACATACACGCCCCCACACCCATGATACCCTTATTGCTCCTTATACAAAATTATGAGATTCTGAGTGGTGCTTAGAAAACCAGAGATTTCCAATAAAATACTGCTGGCCAGAACTGCTTTATTGCAACATATGTGGCAACTGAACCACAATACATTATATACTAAAAGGCAATATCATTGTTTCCTGTCAGGACACATTGCACAGAGATCAGATCTTTTTCAGCACAGAATGTACTTTTATGCATAGCTTCCTGCCCTAGACCAAAACTAAAAGATTTTAAAATAATTCAGTGACAGAAAAAAAGTAGCCATTTGAAGCAAGCATATGACGACTACTTAATTCCAAAATGCATGGATTTGTACCATTATAACCAAGGTTTTTCAAATCAGTCTTAACTCTAATCCTGATGAAGATACATAGCATGAAGTGGGGGAAGAGTGGGGAACAGCTACCAGCTTTGAAGTCATTTACTTCATTCTAATATTATTTAAATTGAGAAGTAAAATAATCCCTTGCCTACAAATGTATAAGGAAGCAGCTTGCATAGGTTTTGATCACCTCACTTTGCACTAGTCTGCTCTTGAAAAAAAGCAACTGGAGAAACTCAGCTAAAATTTCTTTTACAACACTCTTCATATCAACAAGAGAAACACACTTCTCATCTTATTTGGGGCTAAAATGAAAGATCACGTATCTTCCTGAAGATTATCACTCAATTCATTGCTCAGTTAACATCCTAATGCTTTCATTAGTTAAAGCACCCACTATTTTGTGTTGCATTGCAGAGAAAATATTTACAGAGCCAAAATAAAAATGGGAGTTGTTCAAAAATTTAAGGCTAAGGTTACACCTTATTTATTAAAATATAAGATCACTCAAACCAACTAAATGTTCCTATAGCATTGCCAAACTCCCAGTGTACCATTCTTGCTCCTTTAGTACCAGTTTTGGAAGCCGTGTTACTTTTTAAGAGTGATTTTTCTAACAGTTTTAGAAGGCACCAGCCTACTGAAGAAGATATTTTAAATACGAAAGCAGCCATTATACTGGCGCAATAATTTTGTACCACCATTAAAACCAATCTTTCTTTCTCCATCGTTTCTCATAAGGGTCCCACAAAGCTCACAGTCATAGGCAGGAGATATCCTAAAAACTCTGCCCCTGTAGTTTGCTGGTAAGAGTACTGAATAAGTGAATCCTAGAACACTGCTTTTATAACTGTGTTCAAACATATAATCCAATACTAAGTGTGTTGGTTCATCACCTCTTCAACCTTTGACTTTTCCACATAAGTGGTCTAACTTCATGAATAAAGTTTAGGAGGTTTCTATACCAAGCTATACTAGCTGTGTGTCTCATGACACTTTTGTAATTTGCAGTTCATCTGCTTTTTTGAGCAGTGGAAAAGGCTGCTTTGGGTACCTTATTCGTCTAAATCAGGAATTGCTGAAATACATCTATGTTGACATAAGGCTGTCTCAGCATTCTGTCTCAGCACCCTTGTTCTGAGGGTGACTCTATGGAACGGAGTTAAGGTGTTTGTGTAACTTTAGCTATATATCTGCATACTTTCATTTCAGCCCTGAGTGGTGGGGCTCAGGCTTCAGCTTTAGCCCTGGTGGGCAGGGCTCAGGCTACAGTCCCTCCACCCAGGGCTGAAGCCCTTGGGCTTCGTCCACCCTGCCCATTGCGATTGGGCTCGGGCTTTGGCTTTGGTCCCTGCTCCTGGGATCATACCATAATATGTAACAATCATGCAGGGATCACAGTACAATGGAGTTTGAGCCTAAAGCGATACATGCGTTCAATTTTAACTGCAGGTTGAAGGGGGGGTTTTGCTAGGAAACTCCCTCAGGTTTTTCAAAATCCACAAGCTCTTCCAGCAGCCACTCGCCCCTTCTCTTCCCCCTCTTACAGAACCAATTTCTTAAGAATGAAGGTTCCCTTTGCTCCTCCCTCTCCCAATGGGGAGCTCATGAGCTCTGCAAGTGGGAGTTTGATAGGGCCACAAGAAGGGCTGGAGGTGAATCCATTTCTCCTTAGCATGAGCTGTAGATGTACGAAGGCTCACAAAAGATACATATTCAGTCCTGGACTGTAGCAGACTAACCTACTTTTCCTGCTATCTTCCTTAAAATGTGGCAGCACTATGGAAAACTCCCCCCTCCCCATCATCTGCCAGCAACGCAAATTCAACCTGAGCTCTAAGAATCAAGGTGTGGTTGTTTTATTCACACGCCGTCATTAGTAATAACATTTCTACAATTTAAACTTGCTTAAACAATTATGTTAATGATGCATGAGGCAGAACAGATTTCTGTTCACTCTCCCATGGCCACGTTAGCATTGCAGAGCAATCAAGGAGTAAGTAATAGTAACATTTTTGTCAGTAAAGTCATCAGATATGACTCAGTGTCGCAGGGAGCAGATTTGGTTGGGTAAGATGGCATTATTTTTAAACTGTCTCTTTCTGATCAGAAATACAATTCAGTGTGTTGTTTATGGCAGTGGTTCTCAAACTTCTGTACTGGTGACCCCTTTCACACAGCAAGCCTCTGAGTGCAACCCCCTCACTTATAAATTAAAAATGTAAATTTTTATATTTAACACTATTATAAATGCTGGAGGCAAAACAGGCTTTGGGGGTGGAAGCTGACAGTTTGTGACATCCCACGTAATAAAATCATGACTTCCTGAGGGGTCGCAACCCCAAGTTTGAGAACCCCTGGTTTATGGCTTTCAGTATCCATCTTAATGATACTCAGACTGTAAGTGATCACATGGATCAAAGAGTCTGTAGTAAGTTAAAAATCAATATATATTTTTAAACAGTTATCAATGTACAACTGTGAAGAAAATATTGAAACTACCTGAAAAGTGTCAAGATGCTTAGAAAAGCAATTCAGAACCAAAAGGAGTAAAACATAATCAGTAGATAAAATTGAGAAGTGACATCTAAGGAAGTTTAGATGCATGAAAAATTGTGGTTGTAGCAGTATATGTGAGCTGATTTACAAGTATACTAAATACAGTTTTTATTACAAAGTTACACTATAAATTAAATGTTTGGGTATAGACAGACACAAATTGTCAAATGTAGATCTGAAATGCATGTGCAGATCCTGTGGTCTGCATTTGCAAATGGGCTCTTGGGTGTACAAAATGATGAACTGTCCACCTAAGTGTTCATATACACATGCAAATAAGGAATCTGCATTCTAGGCAGCCACTTCTGAAAACTGAGTCCATTGTTTTCAAAACTATGTAGCTCAGCTCAAAATGATTAATGCAACAACAGTTAATTTGCTTTTTGATGTACAATAGCATTTCCCAATCTCTAGAGGCATTAATAAAATAGATCAATTTCTACCATACACTCCTGATTATATGGTCTCTCTCTTCAATTTTGCCTCAGACACCTGCATCACCTAAGCAGGCAACAAGAGTTGTGTGACCTCTTACTTTTATATTAATGAAGGGAGTTACACATTAGTTGATAGCTGGAATAAGAAATCATCTTTTCTGTTGTCTAAAAATATCTAGGTTGTAGAAATGTAGTGAAGGTTCTCTCATCCACTTCGGCCTAGTGAATGTTAATATAACTTCCACAATGAGTGCAAATGTCTGGGTGATGCAGATACAAGCCTAAAGCTATGTGTTGCTCTTGCTCCAAGGAAATGCTCCAAATGCTATCAACAGGAGCCCTGTGCAGAGACTGAGCCTTTTAAGTTACCCTTCTAACTATTACTGCTGGATCCACTTCTCCCTTCGGTACTGTTAAACTGTTTTGTAACCTATTTTGGGTCTTGTATATGAAAATATCAGACCTCATCACATTTGACTGCAGTCTATAAATGCAAGTACAATGCATCTATGCAGACTGCAGTACATCACACAGGTAGCATCTATAGAAGTGGTATGGCTGGTTGGAAAATGATTCATGGAGAGGGAATGGGTGTGGGTCTCTGATCAGCTCCATTTCCAAGGATTTTATTATTATAATGAATATTAAATGTTAATGTGCCAGACTGAAGAGAGATTTTGAGGCACAATCTGAAAAGTCAATAGGAAAATTATTGTGTTTTTAAGGACTTCAAATGTATCCGTGTGTGCACCCTGTGTACAGCGTGCAGCTCTGCTCTGTGTTGCTGCCTGTGTAGCAGCATGCAAGTTCTCCCATCATTCACCAAGCACAGCTATGTAGGGGCCCATGGAGGCTATCTGCTTCATTGCGCCGGAATGGCTCAGCTGCCTGTGGGAACAAGGAGAATTCCTCCCTTGAGCCCCGCTTCCCTATATCTGTGCAACGCATAGCTCAGATCTAAGCTGGGCACTCAGCAGAAGGTTTGTTTTATATTCCTTTTATATTTTACCTTGCACCAGGCCACAAGATAGAGCAGCTTTCTCCAAAGTCTTGCTTGCGCAAGTAAAAGCAATGAGAAGCATGGCTGTGATTTTGGTGACTTGGGAAGCTTTACATCTCTACAGTAAAAACAATAAACCATATTGGACCAATAAAATACAGTTCGATGTATTTTTAATAAACCTAAAGAGCCTGCTGAACAACCTGTGTTCAGTATCATGTCATCACCAACTAGTGTTGCTAGAATAAAGGATCTTTCAGTGTAAATAATTTCCAGAAATTCATCACTTGACCATAACCTTTTACTATGATAAGATGAAACCTAGCAGTACAGGTATCATTTTTAGTATCAGTATTACAATAGCACCTACTAGCCCCTTTCTACTAAGAATTGTACAAACACATACTAAGTAAGAGTATATGCCCCAAAGAGTCTACAGTATTATCATCATCCCATTTTACAGATTGCAAATTAGGGCACAGAAGTATTAAGTGACTGACCCAAGGCCACACAGGAAGTCTTTGGCAAAGGTGGGAACTGAAGCCAGATCTCTTGAATCATAGCCCAGTGCCTTAGCCATAGATCATCTTTCCTATCATCACTGAAGCACATACTTAAAAACTCTTATTTGGATTAAAAGAAAGTTAAACCATTCCGTACAGCATAGTTTTCTGAAATGTCATTGGCGCCCAATGCTGAAGTCTCCACAGGGAAAGCTCCCAATGGTGTCAACAGGATTTTTGGCTGAATTAGGACAGCATGCAAGTTCTGTATATTAAATAACTGACTGTGGGCTTCAAAATCTAGTCTTTAACTCAAGAATTTCTGCCTAACTGAGAAAACCAGCTGAATTACCTGACCTTTTATTTTTAAAACATTCCAGGCCATAGGATCTGCTCATCAATTTCATTATTTTATCATCAAGTACACAAAAACTGTCCTGTATATTAAATAACTGACTGTGGGCTTCAAAATCTAGTCTTTAACTCAAGAATTTCTGCCTAACTGAGAAAACCAGCTGAATTACCTGACCTTTTATTTTTAAAACATTCCAGGCCATAGGATCTGCTCATCAATTTCATTATTTTATCATCAAGTACACAAAAACTGTCCTGAAAGAAGAAAACCAAAACAAACATATCTTTAGTATAAACATTTATGAAAATACCAGTCTCCGATTTTTGTTTTTGGCTTGCTAACATATACAGTTTTGTGGAGACAAAGATAACTCTTTGTCTCTGTAGGAATCTGACACATGGCCCTTTAACATTCCTCCACTCGTGGTCTCTTGTACACTGCACCAACTTGAAGTATCTCATCCTCACTTTCAAGGCCTTGGCACAGCTCCCTCATCATACATGCCAGATGTTGTCTCCTTCCACATTTTCCCTTTCTTTCCCTCCACTAGTGACACCAGACTTAATGCCTTGTTCCTACACCCATTCTCATATCTGATCCTATTTCACACAGTCCCCTATGCCATTTTGCCAAGTCTTTTCTAATAGAAATTCCTCCTAAAAACCTATTTCTGCAAAGCATACAAGAAGTCAACTTATAATAATTATTAAAAAAAAACCACAAAAGGCTCTCAATTATCCCCCCTCTAGATTTATCAGTACATCCTGTCTTCCATGTGTCTGCATATTAGAATGCAAATACTTTGGGGGGGAGGGGTGGACTGTCTTCATTTTTGTCTTTGTACAGTGCTCAGTATATCAGCAGCAATAAATCGATAAAGTTATTTTAAAGCCTCTCTTTATCATATCAATGATCAGGGTGAAAATTCATGTAATTCTACAGTGCAAGTATGAGTCTGGAAGCTCAGAGGCAATTTGATAAAATACCTGCAAGCATGGCAGAAACCATTCCCATCAGTCTCTCAAATAAACTGTTCCTACTTTCTTTCAGAATTTTATTTCTTTTAGCTCTCCAGTTCATTTTTGTTGTTGTTGAGGGTCAGTTGAAACAATGCTTTTCTCCAGTTCAGAAGTACCAGTATAAGCATTTTTCAATCCAGCTATAACAGGGGTGGGCAAACTTTTTGACCTGAGGGCCACATATTGGAATAAAAATTGTATGGTGGGCCATGAATGCTCACAAAATTGAAGTTGGGGTGCAGGAGGGGGTGAGAGCTCAGGTTGGAGGTGCAAGCTCTGGGGTGAGGCCAGAAATGAGGAGTTCAGGGTGCGGAAGGGGGCTCCGGGCTGGGGCACAGGGGGTGAGGGTTCCAGCTGGGGGTGCAGGCTCTGGGGCAGGGCTGAGGGGTTTGGGGTGCAGAAGAATGCTCCAAATTGGGATCGAGGGTTAAGAGGGCGGGAGGAGTATCAGGGCTGGGGCAGGGGGGGTTGGGGCATGGGAAGAGGCTCAGGGGTGCAGGCTCTGGGCGGTGCTTATCTCAAGCAGCTCCCAGAAGCAGCAGCCATGTCCTCACTTTGACTCCTACACAGAGCCGCGGCTCCATTCGCAGGCACCACCCCTGCCGCTCCCATTGGCCATGGTGGCACTTGGGGCGGGAGCTGCATGTAGAGCAGAGCCCCCAGATGCCCATATGCCTAGTAGCCGGAGCAGGGCCATGCCGCTGCTTCCGGGAGCTACATGGAGCAGCCACCAACCCTGCTCCCCAGCTGGAGCGCCAGAGCGGGGAAGCCCCAGACCCCGCTCCCCAGTCTGAGCTCAAGGGCTGGGTTAAAATGGCTGGTGGGCCAGATCTGGCCCAGGGGCCATAGTTTGCCCACCTCTGAGCTATAATGCAAGTGACTCACTGAAAGTCCCAGTTTATTACTTCTGCCTTCATTTGTTAATTGAGATACTATAAAAATAAGCAAAAGTGCTGGTGCTTAGCTCAAACTTGGGGGAAAAATAGCAGGAGCATAAACTGCTGCTTCCTTCACACCCTGGGTCAGTAAAGCCAGAATCATTCTGGGAATCCACTTGTTGGCTGGAAGCCAGCACCTGGTTCACCAGGTGCCCTGATGACAGCCCAGTCAGATCAGCACACTCATAAGACCAGCCTCAGAGCTTAAATTCATAACTTTGCTAGACACTAGAAATCATGGTCTTACTAAAAACACTGGATTTATGGCTTATTACAACAATCTATAACCCACTAATCCCCTTTTTTTGTCCTATGATTTTTTTGTCCTATAGTGTTAATAGGCCAGTTCACCTTGAATCGTCCCTTAGTTTAGCACAGAGGTAGGCAACAGGTGGATCACGGGCCAAATCCAGACCACCAGATGCTTTTGAATGGACCCTGAAATAATTTTATGTACTTATCATCATTGTTGGGGGTTTGGGGGGGGGCATTCTGGTCCTTCACTACACTTTGACCAAGAAATTTAGACCTGGACAAAAAATAGTTGACTGCCCCTGGTTTAGCATATTCTATCCGTTCAACCTTGCTGGGACACTCAGACTACCTTTCCCAGACCTACAGAAGAGCTCTGTGTAGCGCCAAGGCATGTCTCTCTCACCAACAGAAGTTGGTCCAGTCCAAGATCTTACCTCACTCACCCACCGTGTCCCTCTAATAGCCTGGGACCCACGCGGCTACAACACACACCGTAGGGCACAGACACGAGCTCTCCCTGCGCAGCTCTAGCAGGAACCCCGCCGCGCCTGGCAGGGAGGTGATGGGCTCATCATCAGAGCAGACCCTCCTCAGGTGTGCGATTTCTCCAGCAAACACATCCTTAGCCGGGCAGCCCCCCACGGAGCCGGACCCCAGTACTCGTGGCGGTCAGTTCTGCCCCCCGCACCCCTCCTCCACGCTGCATGTCACACTGCCCAAGGGGCAGCTCGCCCCGCCCGCAGGGGGGACTGACTAGCCCTGGGACACGAACCCGCAGCAGAGGCGAGAACAGCCGCCTCGGGCAAAGGCAACTGACCCAGGGCCACAGCTGGACACCCAGCCCCCGGCACCGCGCAAACGCCAGGCTGCAGCCTTTACCTGGGGGAGGGAGGCTCAGCCCTGCTCTGGGCGGCCGGCGCTAGGCTTCACCTGCGGGGCCGTCTTGGCAGGGGAGGCGGGCAGCCGGGCTGGAGACGCGCTGATGGAGAAGGCGCCCTACACTGCCCAGAGACCAGCACCCGCCGGGCTAGCTGCCTGCAGCGCCGCCCCCCTGTCGGCAGCCGAGGGGAGGAGCCCGGCGCTGCACAGCCCAGCGGACCTGCAGCTGCGTGTGAGCGCCGCCGCCGCCGCCTTTCCCCCGCGCCTGAGTGTACTGGGGGAGCGCGCTCAGCTCTCTCCAGCGGCCGAGACTGACTGGCCCTGCTGCTGGTTCCTGGGCAGCTTTGGCTGCTGCCCAGCTGGGGGGACTGAGGCATCGGGGAAGGCCCGGCTGCCCCTATAGCACCCCTCAGTGGAGCATGGGGGCCCCAAACCTTCAAAACGCCTGAGTCAGGCTGCCATGCAGCCTGAGATTTTATTAATTAAAAAGGGCCCCAAATTGTCCCTTCTTTGCCTTCCGGTTTGCGATCATTTCCTGAGGTTATTTTCCCCCCTCACACCTGCACGTTGGAGGGGCTCAGGGAATCACCAGCCTCCAGAAGCTGAGGCTTTAAGGAAAACCATCAACTATCATGAGATGAGGTTACAGGGGGCAGCACCATGGCATTTCCCCTTGGTGGAAGTCGGGAATTGTGTTAAGGATAGTTAGCTCCAGCCATACTATGGTAGCACACAAAAGCTGCAGTGTTAGGGACACTGCTGTAAAATGCATAGTCAGACTCACACAGTTCCTCACAAGGTATTTAAGCACCTAAATCCCACCAATTTCAATGGGAGTTGGGTGCCTAAATATCTTTGAGGTCTCCGCCCTGAAGTGCTTACAACTTTAATTCCATGAACCTAGAAAAAGAAAGCTTAATGATCTGCAGTGTCCTTAATCTAACCCTCAGGAAGCCCTATTATGTTATTTTATAAATGTTGCTGTTAATTTCTAAAAAAAACAAACCCTATTGCTATGTTTGTATGCAGTGTTACTGTAGCCAAGTCAGCCCAGGATATTAGAGAGACAAGGTGGATGAGGTAATATCTTTTATTTCAAAAGCTTGTCTCTCTCACCAACAGACATTGGTCCAATAAAAGGTATTACCTCACCCACCTTGTCTTTCTACTATGGCTGTGCTTGTAATTCATGCTCTAGGATGGTACCACTGCCCTCTACTGGATGGATTCGCAAGGCATGAGGGATGAACTGTATGCCATAGTCTGTATATCGCTAGCAACGTTTCTTTCCTTTTACGCATTTTGTAGGAGGCTGTGCTTTGGGATCGGGCGGCTCTAGGCATTTCGCTGCCCCAAGCATGGCAGGCAGGCTGCGTTCTGCGGCTTGCCTGCGGGAGGTCCACCGAAGCCGCGGGACCAGCAGACCTCCCACAGGCAAGCCGCCGAAGGCACCCTGCCTGCCGCCCCTGCGGCGCCGGCACACGGCCGCCCCCCCCCCCCCCCGCAGCTTGCCATCTCAAGCACACGCTTGGCATGCTGGAGCCAGGAGCCGCCCCTGTTTGGGATCAAAGTTCTAAATTCTACACTCCGCCATCACCTTTTGAGCAGCTAGAATGCGTAGTGAGAAATGTTCATTCTTTGAATGCCAGAGATTTGCCACACTATTACTAATCATTATATGGTGTGTGCTCTGATAATACAGAGAGCACTACACAAACTTTAATCCTTATGCCCCTCAGCCCCCAGTGAGGTGTATAAATATTCTTATCCCCACTTCACAGACAAGACAACAGATACAAAAAAGATTTCTTGACTAGCTCAAAGCCACACAGCAAGGCAGTGGTACTGCAACATATACCCTAGAGTCCAGATAATGCAGTATAGTCTTTTACAGAATAGAACTTTCATTTGAAAGGATCACATTACATTCTGCTTTCCATACGATCCTGAATGTACAGTATATTATATTATATGCCTTTTGTAGTGCTAATGTGATAAATTATCTATTCAGGTATACACTAGTCCTTGTCTGTAGCATTTTCCTATTATGATACAACAGGTGCAATTACAGTGAAACTTTTTGTTAACAGTCACTTACTAACCCTGGCCACCTGTCCTTATGGGCAATGAAATCTCAATCTCTGTTATACAGCTGCTTGTTAGAACTTCACGGAAAATAGCCACTTACATGCCCACCATTAACAGTTTTCCCTGTATTTTTTTTTTTAAGTCTCATCCCCAAATGAAATGGTCCACTGCAGTGTCATTGAATAGGCAGAATAAGGGATGTCTTAGTTCAGTTATTAATGTTTACAATTTTAATAGACAAAATGATAATTAACCTATTGTCTTCTTGACTCCAATTGGCTGAATTTTTTTTCTTAATTCCCTACCCATTTTTAAATGATATAGTATAGGCTCTTATTAAAATAATCAAACAGTTTGCACAAAATTTACATTTGCAACATGTTTTAAAAGGTTAATATAGTTGGCCTGAGTTTTAGTGTCTTAACCTGAATTCCTGGAAATGCTGGTCCTGATGAATGCACAACCTCTTTGATCATGCTGGAAGTATTTCCTACATAATCTTCCACAGAGCCTGTTGTGCCTACCCATGGTGTTGCTCACCTCCCATTCAAAATGCTTGCATTATGTTTTGTGATTGTCACTATCAGACAAGGAGAAAATCCTCGAAGTGCTCTCCCCGCCTTCCTTCAGACTTGATTGTTGACTTTTCCGCAAAGTGGCTGACCTAGCAATGGGTCAACAGCCCCCTCTACAGTATGAAAATTACTCTATTAGAGTGCCCACTTAATTCAGATATTGCTGGGTTACAGCACAGTTTGGTAAGAAAGTTAGACATGGTTTGGTCCCATCTACACAGGTACGACCAAAATTCACGTGTTAAACCTATGAGGGCATTAGTCTGTAGTAACCAATCAGCCCAAAGGGTAGAATTTATAGTGTAGCTTGGACCAAAGGTACAGAACTGGGAAAGTGGTTCCTTACGAAGCATGTAGTTTTATATTTTTATGTTTCTTTCACATGACCTGTTATTCCAATAATACACACAGATGCTAATGTGACAAGTTCACTTTGTTAGAGGTTGTTACTGTGCTCTGTGGGAGCCTCCCTTGGAATTAAAAAAAAAAAAAAAAGTTATCTGGAAAGCAATTGTCTTCCTTTGGTTCCTTGCCTGGGAGAATCATTATAAATATTGCATATGCAGCAGGTTTATTTCTTCCATGCTTACAACGCTCTCCCTATCGCAGTGTGCTGAGTGCCCACTCTTTTCATTCAAATCATCTCTGAAACCCCACTTCAGCAAGGTTCACAATATTAACCCACTGACTGAAAAGCAGTGTATGTACTACAAGGCTCAAGGGATTCCAATCTATTGTTTCTGATCTTTGTGTGCCTTTCAGACTACCAGCTCCTTGCAGCAAGGAGGTCTGCATTTAGTACAGCACTCGGTAAGCTGTCTGAATGCATAAAACATTCTGCATTGAGAGCAGCTATAGAATTAGGTCCAAAATTGTCTGTGTTAGAAGCAAGAGCCACACATTAAATTAAATTATAGAAAAGTTGTGACCAAGAATGTTAACACACTGGAGGCTCCTTGCTAAGAACATGAGGTTATTACCAGATTCAAAATATATAATGGAAGACTCAAGCTTCTCATTTACGGTCTTCTCACTAGATGCCCTCAATGTAATAATTGGCTTACCTGCCCATCATTTTCTTGTATTTAAAAATAAATAGGTTTGCCATCCCTTTAAAGAGGCAGACCTATCACCCTGCTGCAACAAAAATACAGCTGAGAGAGGCAGTCCTGCCCCACGGGGTTTGAATTGGATCTCTGAAGGAGATCAGAACAAGGTTATGTACTCACTGTTTGTAAGACCAGGAACCTTGCCCTCCACAAGGAAAATAAACCTGCTTTCAGAATCTGCTGACAATCATTCGTTCCTCCAATCTTTGTAGCTTAACCCCAAGCTTGTCACTTCCATGGCTCTCTGGGCCAAATCCAGGTTACAGTAAGGGCCAATGGCAAAACACCCCATTGACTTCAGTGGGACCAGGATGTGATCTTGCATACTGGTCTTTTAGATGCGCTTTACAGACAGCATACAGAGGGATTGCTTCACTGCCATTGAAATCCAGCCACCTCTCATCTGCAAGCAATCCATCCGGCACCTGCACACTTCATTAAAATTTATGAAGCAAATGAAGAATTACTTATATAAATGAAGATCTCCTTTCCCTTCCCCGCTCCCTTTGCAAAAAGTGCTATGGAAACTTTCTTGAAAATAAGTGCTCAGGATCTTTCATTTACATCTCATCTCTAACCATACAGTGGCCTCTAGCATTAGGCTGGGACATTGGTTCATAACTGAATTAGAGAGAAGTGTCACTTAAGCCTCGATCCTACAAACACTGGAGCACTTGCATAAAACTTTATTCTTGTTAGCAGTCCCAGTAAAATCAACGGGCCTAAAAATTGCCAACCCAAGCACTTAATTCTCATGGCAGAAAAAAAAAAGTCAGAAGATTGGCTTTAAAAACATTACATTTAAAAAATTATTACTGTCTCTTTTGCTTTGCTTTCAGTGCCATGCTGTAAAGAAACATCAGCTAAAATCACCTCGGCCTGTGGAAAATTATGCCCGTATTCAGTACCAATTCTCTATACTCATAGCTTTATGCAACTGAACAATTCCCTCACCTTTGGCAGGCAGTACTCACCACGGCTGGTATTGTGAGTGACACCATGCAAAAGTACTCTGAAGGAGAAGCACCAATCAGCATGTCTTGTTTAAAACTTTGAGGGATCAAGAGAAGGGAAGATTATACTAACAGTGGTACCTCTGTGTTTTATCTGTAGGAGCTGCCAGTGCAGCTTTGAGGGGTTCCCCTTCCACAGCTGTGGAACGCCTGAGCCAGATAAGGAGAAAGAGGATTCCGGATGACATGTTCAGTGAGCTCCTGCGAGCCAGAGCTGCATCAGACTGTGAACATAAGGCCTGGAGGATGAATAATGCAGACTGTATGGAGAAGGAAAGAGCAGACAGGAGAAAGGTCCAGGAATTGGAGAGGGACATGATGTACCAGGACATAATGGAGTTTCCTTCTGCAGAAAACACAAATGCTTCAGACTGTTGTGGACCTGCAAGTTCAACAATCCTGGACTCACCTCCCTTTGCAGCCCTTGGAGAACTCCAGAATAGCACCTCCCTCAACTTTCCATGTGGCATCAGGGGCTGCATCCCTGTTCCTACCACTACACACTGGGGGAGATATTAAGGACAAATCACAGCTTCACATACATGGACCTGAGAGGCCACGGTTGATGCATGTGTAGCTAAAATGGACATGAATGTTCCTGCCCCTTCTTTAAGCTCTCTTCCATAAATTAAAGTTTTAATGTCTTTGCTTTTAACTTGCACAGAATTTTTTCAAATGTTTTTGTTATTCAATAGAACTCGATTGTTTGGAAAACACGTCATTTTTTATAAGTTCCCAACATATGCTGCAGACTGCCTGGTGGTATTGAAAGCACCAACTTACCTGCGATTGTATACTTTGATACTACTCATAGGATCAGTGACATTCTGTGCAATAATCATAAATGTACAGCAAACACCACAAAATTAATAGATGCATTGTCAATTTTATATTCATAGATGTACACCAAGCACAACACAATTCCTAACAGGCCCCCAAACTGCAAGGCCTGGTAGAGCATAGTACACCACAATGTTTTACTGTGTCTCTCTTAAAGCACTCTTTTAGAGCCTCCATGAGCTGTATAGCTCTATGCTGAGCTCTTCAGATAATAGCACTTGCATCCGGCTGCTCAGACTCAGCAGACAGCCACTCCACCCCCATCCTGCAGCTTGGCAGCAGCTTTTCACCATTTGCGTCACAGATATTAAGCAGGATACAGCAGGCAGCAATAACCATAGGGATATTTTTCTCACTGAGATCCATTCTTGTGAGTAAACAATGCCTGCATCCCTTCAATCTACCAAAAGCTTATTGAACTGTCATTCAGAACCTACTGAGCCAGTATTTAAGTCTTTTCTTGGTGTTGTCGAGGTGGCAGGTGTATGGCTTCATGAGCCAGGGTAGTAAGGGGTAGGCTGGGTCCCCCTAGGATCACTATTGGCATTTCAACATCACCACTTGCAATCCACCGCTTGGAAAGAATGTCCCTGCTTGTAGCTCTCCGAACAATCCTGTGTTCTTAAAGATGAAGGCTTCATACATCTTTCTTAACCATCTAACACTGATGTCAGTAAAGCATCCCTGGCAGTGATCCATCAGCATTTGCATAATCATATAAAAATAGCCCTTGCTGTTGATGTACTCAGTGGCAAGGTGGTCTGGTGCTCAGTTAGGGACATGCATGCCATCTATTGCTCTACAGCTATTCAGGAACCTCATTGCTGCAAATCCATGCTCTATGTCCCACAAAGAACTAAGAGTCACAGTCCTGTATAGCAGCAGACAATTAATGGCACTACATGCTTACATGACAAATGACTCCGACAATGGATTTTCCAGCACCCAAATGATTTCCTGCTGATGAGTAGCAATCCAGCATTGCAAGTTTCTACAGTGTGATCACCACTCACTTCTTATCAGTGCAGCTATCATTCTGGTGTCCCTATGCTGGAGGGCAGGCAAGCTCAGCACACAAATCCAGGAATATGGCCTTGTGCATCTGAAAGTTCTGCAGCCACTGCTCATCATCCCATAGCTGCGTTATGATGCGATCCCACCAATCTGTACTCATTTCTTGGGTTCAGAAGTGGTACTCCACCCTTTGCAGCTGCTTTATGTATGCCACCAACAACCTTGAAATGGTTTTCACTTTGTCCCACAGCAGTCTGCTCGCCAGGAAATCATCATGTTCCCCCAGCTCTTCTTGCAGCTCTGTGCTCACAACACTAATAGCAATAGGACAGAGCTCCATAGGCTCCATGCTTCTGTCAGAAATGATGGACAGTGACAAGTCCCGCACAGGTTCATACAATTTTCAAAACAGGCATGAAAATTATGGGATAGAGATGGCATTACGGGGTGGAGAAAACTGTATGATGGGAACTTGACCTCTCGTTCCAGTCACCCTTGTGCAACTTGTTTCTGCCCAACTATGCATTGCCAAAACTTCCCAAAAGTCATGGCGCTGGACAGTGGAAAGTTGCACAGTGGGATACCTACCCATGGTGCATCACAACAAGAACTTCTGTTAAGTACAGTCAGTGCCAATGCAAGAAGCCAAGTACACATGCGTGCAAGTGATATACTAACTGCAGCAGCTCTATGCCAATGCAACTTGTGTCAGCAAAAGTATGCAGTGTAGACATGCCCTAAGTATCTTTAAAGGGCTCCCAAACAAATGCTGACCATATTTTTCTCTGCTTAGCATAGACCACAGCTCAAGTTGGTTTACCTGGAAATAATATAGATTTTAGCATTAGTAACTCAAAAGTGCTTTCCTCAATTTAAAATATGTATTTATCACATGTAAATCCAGGATATTTGATAAATACACTGCTTGCAGTGTTCCTGGCATCAAGTTACTTGAGTTGTCATGCAGTTAAATGTAATTAACTAATGGTTATTTAATTTTTCCCATGCTATATAGAATGTCTTTTTTACTGCACAGCAAATATGGAAGTAAAGGTCATTCATATCTGTTACTGTCATAATACAGGCACTGTGTGTCTCTATTTAGAGAACAACAGCCAAGGAAATAAAAGGTGTCACACAGCAATATTTATGTGGGTGAAAACAAGAGTTGTTAGCCAAGTTTAATGGACAATCCTTCTTTTATTATGCAATTTTGCATAATTATGCAGCTTGATTGTCTCTGCTTTTCTCTTTGATGCCTCTTATGAAATAACCCACGTCATTTAAACTGAAACTTCTGATCTGCTGAGTTTTAACTGATTCAATCTGCAAATGTAAATTGAGTCCTTACTCAAAATTATTATTTTTAAGATAGTATTACATAACCAAAGTATCATTTTGAGCCAGCATGACAGGATCATTTCTTCATCTGCACATTACCGCAAGAAGGGGACTGCTACAAGTAGGGAGGTCATTCTTCTCTTGTGCATGAGATACAGGCCTAATTTGGTCCAAAATGAGAACACCTCCCAGTAATTGTCACTTGGGAATTAAAAGATGCAACACAGAGTGCTCCAGAAACAGCTCTCATCACAGCAAACCTGTTCATTAAAAAGCACTACCATTTTAGTCACCCTTCACTTGGTAAAGCTCAAAAGTCAGCAAACCACACTGAATGCATGAGATTTTAAATCCAGGATATGAGGTTTAGGGCACCATTATTAATAGCATTATGTTCTGAGAAGAGCAGGAAGCAGAGAGAGGTATCCCAGGAACTGGGGAGGCTGATGTAGCTCTCCACCATTAAAAATGAGTAATGTGGCTTCACTACTTCACTCCTCTGCCATACCACTGCTCTCTTGCTAACAACTGACCTACTTGATTTACCTCAGAGCTGGTTTTAGGCCTTGTCTCTCAGTCCACACCGGTTTGCTACAAAACCAAGACTAGATTATTCGAGTACATCAAAATGTGATTAAAGCTTCAAGGTGGGGGACCTCCCATTCACCCAGAAACAATGGTGTTGTTATCTCCTATTCTTACTAGAAATTCAAACCCAGAAGCTAAGAGGCTCTGGTTTCTCATCCGTCAGCTACAACACCCCTAAGCTTTCCCTTTTATCAGCATGGAACTTCATAGACTCTCCATTGCAACCCTGTGATGAAGGCAAAGGATGCTGAACTACCCGCACCTGGCCCACTCTTTACAACTTCATGCAACTTCCCTGAAACCTCCTCCCATCAAACAAAGTATCACAATTTTGAGTAGCATCACACCCTACTTCTTATCTTTAGGGCAGCAGTCCCCAAACTTTTGAGGGTCATGCCCCCCCCCTTACCCATCTGCACTCCCCCTAGAGCCAGGAGCGGGGCCATGGCTTGGGGTGGGAGGGAGGGGACATCGGTAAGGGGGCTGAGGGTGGGCAACAGCTGCGGGTGGGGTTGGGTCTGGGAGCAGGGCTGCAGCCAGGGGATGGGGCGGAAACAGAGTCACAGCCTGGCTGCAGTGGGGGCTGGCAGCTGGACTCACATCCAAGTGTGGCTCTGCTCCCGGCCTTGCCCACATCCTTAGCCCTGGGCCGGAAATGAAGCCAGTGGCCAAGGTTGGGGGCTGGCATAAGGCTGAGAGTGGAGCTGCACCAAGGCAGGGGACAGGCATGGGGCTGGGAACCAAGGATGCGGGTAGGGCATGACTGAAGCAGAGCTGGGGGCAGGGGTGGGCTAGGTGATGCTCCCTCCTCCCCACTAGGTCCCACCACACCCCGTAGATGTTCCTCCATGCCCCCTTAGGGTGGGTGTGCCCCACACTTTGGGGACATCTGCCTTAGGGACATGGGAAGTGAGAGTTGCTCTCCAAGGAAGCCCAGAATCCTTATGTAACAGTCACCAGCTTGGTCAAACACACCAGGCATTGAACCAGGGACCTCCAGAACATAAAGCATGAGCTGCTATAACGTGATCTGGAGGCAGGCAGGAGAAAAGATGAGAAGAAATAACAGAAAGCAGCAGGAGCTGCAGGGAGCGAGAGGAGGAGGAGCCTCTTATGTACCTCTCTAGCACCCCCAGGAGCCTGGAGTGATTTAACACCAGCTTCTCAGGGAGCTTCCTGTTTCCTGCTGCTTCCCTGAACCCACTTGAGGAGAACAGGCAGTCAACTGAAGTAGTAAGAGCCAGTTAGGCCCTTAAGACGCTGATATCTGCCCTCACTCAGGCCCTGCTACCAGCCTGCTTATTTATCAATTAAGTGTTGAGAGCCATTATAGCTGGCACAGAACAGCAGTCATGAGTGAAAGAAGAAAACGCCCCTCTAGGGAAGCATTCAGAAAAAGAAAGAAAACACAGGAAGCTTTTCTGTTTAAGCAGGAAGGAGCTCTCCTGAGATACATAGACACAAAATGTTCATGGTGAGGCTTCTGGCCCCAGTGAGGATGCGAGTGATGAAGAGATGCCTGATCTTCCAGTTAGTCAGAGTGCAGGTGACCTGGCAGCTAGTGCAGCATCCATGTCTCCATCTCAAATGGATGTAACCATGCACATTCCTGAAGAAAAGTGTAGATCAGAGGTGGAGGCGCAAGAAACAGCTGCTGCTGAGTTTAGTTCCTTAAGTTTAGATGATCCAGGACTGTGGACCCACTTGAGCAGTAGCCTGAGGGTCTTCCTCGTACTGCATGGGCCACAGCAAGTGAAAAACTTCATGTTCCCCAAAGACAATGAAAATAGAAGTTCCCATCCTACATATTACTGGCGTGAAATCCCCAATGGTGATGAAGTGGAGAGGCCATGGCTCATGTACTCAAAAACCCAGTATGCTGCATACTGTTTTTGTTGCAAACTCTTCCAGTCTAATGTTCCAGCTACATTGGGTTCTACAGGAACAAAGGACTGGAAAAATCTGGCTAGAAATCTGGCATGCCATGAGAAGGCAGCAAATCACCAGAGAGCATTCCATAGATGGAAAGAGCTTGAGATGAGACTAAAAGTTAAAAGGCCAACATAGACGGTCAAAATCAAGAGAAGATTGCATCAGAGTTTCTTTACTGGCAAAATGTTCTGAAAAGGCTCATTGCCATTGTGAGAATGCTTGCTACCCAAAACCTAGCACTATGTGGCACTTCAGATCAACTGTATGTGCCAAACAATGGAAACTTCCTTAAAACTGTGGAGCTGATGGCTGAGTTTGATGCTGTACTCCAGGAGTATCTAAGAAGAGAGTCACCACCCAAGAAATGTACACACATCACAACCTTGGAAAAACAATTCAAAATGAGATCATACAGTTACTGGCAACAAAAGTCAAACAGAAGATTGTGGCAGATCTGAAGTCAGCAAGATATTACTCTGTTTTTCTGGACTGCACACCTGACATCAGCCATATGGAACAAATCACTTTAATGGAGCGTTTTGTAACAACAAAAGAACCTAGTGAAAGTGTCCCTGCAATGGTGACTGTTAAAGAGCATTTTCAAGAATTTATTGACATTGAGCTACCGGAGCTGGTATGAAAAATGTGCTTCTTAAAAAGCTGGAAGACAGGGAATTGCGATAGCTGACATGAAAGGTCAGAGGTACAATAATGATGCCAACATGAGAGGAAAGAAAAGAGGCATGCAGACACGGATCCAAGGGTTAAATTCTCAAGCTTTTTTTTGTCCCATGCAGTTCTCATTCATTGAACTTCGTGGTTAGTGATGCAGCATCGACTTCTAGTGAAGCTGCTGAATTTTTTAATGTAATTCAAAGCATTTATTTATTTTTCTCTCCATCAACTCATCAACAGCAAATTTTGACGGAACATCTGGAAACATCCTCTCTGACACTGAAACCACTGAGTGCCATACGATGGGAAAGTCGAGTGGAGGCGATGAAGCCTATGAAACACCAAATTGGGAAGATAGATCAGAAGTCGGCAACCTTTCATAAGTGGTTTGCCAAGTCTTCATTTATTCACTGTAATTTAAGGTTTTGCATGCCACTGATACATTTTAATGTTTTTAGAAGGTCTCTAAGTCTATAATATATAACTAAACTATTGTTGTATGTAAAGTAAATAAGGTTTTTAAAATGTTTTAGAAGCTTCATTTAAAATTAAATTAAATTAAAATGCAGAGCCGTCCAGACTGGAGGCCAGGACCCAGGCAGTGTGAATGCCACGGAAAAAAAATCAGCTTGCATGCCGCCTTCAGCACGCGTGCCATAGGTTGCCTACCACTGAGATAGATGATGCCACAGTTGCCATTATGGAGGATAACGTTATGACAGGAACTGTTCATGGGAGAACAGTGGCAAAGGGAAATGGAATCACCAGAAACAACTTCAAATTTCTGTGTGGCTTAGTGTTGTGGCATGACATACTGTTTGAAATAAGTGTTGTAAGCAAAAGACTCCAAGGTGCTGACTTTGTCCAGTTGATATATCTGGAGCAATGGAACAAAGCAGTCATACCTACAGTCTTACTGGTCACATGAGGGAATTCAAAACATTCAGAAGAGTGCACAGAAGCTGGCAGAGGAACTTCACACTGAAGCTATTTTCCTACCCATTCAAGAATACAAAGAGTCACCAAAGAAGACATTTTGATTACGAGGCATCGGATAATCCCATAAGAGACCCCAAACAATTCAAAGTTGAATTCTTTAACCAGGTGCTAGATTATACAATACAGTCAGTTGAAGAACATTTCATGCAGCTCAAGGAACACAGCAGTATATTTGGGATGTTGTATAATATTCCAAAACTCCTCACTATACCTGAAGAAGACCTACACGAGCAATGCAAGACACTAGAGACAGTGTTGACACATGATGACATGCGCGATATTGATGCAAGTAATTTAGGTGATGAACTGGAAGTTCTTTCAAGATACATTTCAGCAGGATCAACTCCAAAGGCCATTCTGGAATATATGTGCACAAATAAGATGACCACCCTCTTTCCAAATGCTTTTGTTGCTCTGCACATACTTCTAACACTTCTTGTAACAGTTGCCAGTGGAGAATGCATCTTCTCCAAGCTGAAGTTAATAAAAACAGATCTACGCTCCACAATGACACAGGAGAGGCTAGTCGGCCTTGCAACCATTTCAACAGAGCATGAGCTGGCCCAGACTGCGGACCTTCAGCACAAAGCAGTTCAAATCTTTGCAACCAAGAAGGCACGGAAAGCACCACTTTGATTATTCAAACAGATAAAAATGCCAGTGTTTACTATGCAGACAAGAAAAGTTAATTTTCAAAACACCTGAACAACAAATGTGTTACTTAAAATATTTGAACAAGGCATTTAAAATGGTTAGTTCTCCTTTATTGGGCTAGGTAGCAGAGCAGTACCATGAAAGGAGAAGAACAGGAAGAAGGCAGAATTGAGACCTTTCAAAGTTTTGGCCCAAGCAAGGGGGCATGAGGGTGTCATTTGAGCTCCCCTCTTCAGGTGCCAAAATGGTGCAGGCTGGCCCTGCTAAAAAGCCTAACTAATAAGCAATTTACTACATCCAAACAGTAACCAAACATTTCTAAGCATTTGATCAAGATAGCACTGAACCGTTCAAGAGTTTACTTTTTACACCCTTTGATAAACAAGTGATGTCATTGCCAATTACTATCTTTAGCTAAAAGACAATTTAAGCAGGTCACCCTAATTTCCAGTCTTAAACCAGTTAAGATTTACAACCTCCTCTCTTCCAAGGCCTTTTCTCCACTCCTCCTTGCTGCCCAATAGTTTTTCCATTGCATCTGGGTTCACACAGGCTTTAAACACTTCCCATATAAATATCAGGTTCCTATTTTCCTCTTCTTGGTGGAAGACTCTTTGGAAGAATGGACTGGGAGAAAGCTTTCACAACAGGTTGAAACTTGAGCTGCATCTTTCCAAGTTTATATCTACCATCCTGTCCCTTTCTCCACTGGCTTCTACTCTATGCCCACATTAGAGAACAAAGTATCAGTTCAGGGTTTCAGGGCATCGTGACAACATCACCATTTTACTCGCAAACAAAACTAGGGCTTAATATTGCTAATTCTACAAAGAACTCAAAGCCAAGGTTTCTTAAATCACCACCACTGCTGCAACTGCGCTCATAACACATCCATGTGGCAACTACAGGAATTGTTCACACAGAGGAGGAGCAGTAATGTATTTTAAGCTAGCCTAAAGAAGTTTAGCTCCTGAAAACATAACCAGCTAGCTCTCTAGAGGCCACTGGACAAGCAGTAGTCCACAGATCGTACTTCGTGAAACTGCTCTAGATCAAGCAGCATGATATATCTAAGGTCTTAATATTTGGGTTAAAATAAAAACCATGAGGCTAATAAGGTAACCTAAGTTGAGCTGTACTTGTGAAATATTCACTTGTGATGGGTTTCGGAGTGCTATCTGTGTTAGTCTGTATTAGCAAAATCCACGAGGAGTCCTTATGGCACCTTTAGAGACTAACAAATTTATTTGGGCATAAGCTTTCATGGGCTAAAACCCACTTCATCAGATACATGGAGTGAAAAATACAGTAGGCAGATTATGTATATTACAGAACATGAAAAGATGGGAATTGCCTTACCAAGTGGGGGGTCAGTGCTAACGAGCCAATTCAATTAAGGTGGAAGTGGCCTATTCAACAGTTGACAAGAAGGGGTGAATACCAAGGGAGGGAAAATTACTTTCGTAGTGCTAATGAGGCCAATGCAATCAAGGTGGCCCATTTCCAATAGCTGACAAGAAGGTGTGGGTATCAGCAGAGGGGAAATTACTTTTTGTAGTGACCCATCCACCCCCAGTCTTTATTCAGGCCTAATTTGATGGCACCCAGTTTGCAAATTAATTCCAGTTCGGCAGTTTCTCATTGGAGTCTGTTTATTTTGCTCTGCAAAAAGAGAGAAGTTAGAGTCCTCATTGAGAAATGCCTGCTCTAGTAAAACGGGGGCGTGGGGGGAGGGGTAGGGCCGCATCCCACCCATTTCTTCCTCCCCTGCACTTTAAGTGGCAAAGGAATGGGAAGAGACAAGTTTTAAAACACTTTACTCACAAACACAACATCATCATTTCTGGATGCATGAGAAGGGACTTGGCAGCCTCTCTTCCGTCATCCTTCCACATTATCCATGTTTGGGAGGACCAAAGGTATAAGATGCAAAAGCTATTTTAAAGTGGCAACTGGAGAACACATCCCATCAAAAGCCTTCCTAAATATCAGATAGATGCATATTTTGTATAACAACCGGACTGGTGAAAGTGTATTAATTGTGCATTTCAAAGACATACCAACCTTGTAATACCAAAGTGACCTTCACATGAAAGGTTTCTTCCTCTTGCCCCCTTTAAGGTGAGAAAAACCCCACACATACACCCAGAAAGCTAAATTCAAGAAGCGACACACATGGTTAAGGTTCTTATAGCAATTTAAAGCCATCCTACTGCATTCTAATGTTTTTGGATTAATAGACTGTTAGGCATATAATATTAGTCTGTAGTACATGCACTTCAAGAGAATTAATGATATTATGAGAACCTTATGCTTACATTTGCAATCAACAATGCATTAGTGCTTTAAAAAAAACAAGCACATATGCTAGCATACATATAGAGACCATTATAGACAAGTAAATATCTACATCGGTTTCAGTCATTTGTTCAGTTTGATAGTCTCTCCCATTATAACGCTAAAATTAGAAAAATTACAAAAGCCCTATTGGTAACAAATAACCCTCATCTTTACAGACCCTCAGAGAAAAATGTAAATGCATTAAAATATATATTTATTTTACCATGTAATCTCTCAAATCCTGCTAACTATGGAAGACCTGGGGTAATTTTCAGAACAGACAGCATGAACACAATCCTGGTAAGCAGTAGAAGCTGTGGGTGCAGCCATCACATCAAACACCCCCAGCTTGCTAAAACTTGATGCCGTACCAGGCAGTGAACCTGATTACAACCCAGATACTCCCAGTTTGTTAGTGCTGTTGTGTCAGAATAGCAATGGCCACCTGACCTACCATTAGAGAGAAACTCATCCCAAGCAAGATGACATGAATTTTAGGATTGTACAATCTTGTACCAGTGAAAAATTCTATCAAAAGCCTGCAAGGTTATTTATCAGAGGCGTAGCCGTGTTAGTCTGGATCTGTAAAAGCAGCAAAGAATCCTGTGGCACCTCATAGACTAACAGACGTTTTGGAGCATGAGCTTTCGTGGGTGAATACCCACTTCCTCAGATGCATGTAGTGGAAATTTCCAGGGGCAGGTATATATATGCTAGCAAGCAAGCTAGAGATAATGAGGTCAGTTCAATCAGGGAGGATGAGGCCCTGTTCTAGCAGTTGAGCCAACTACAGAACCAGTTTCTCCTCTCTTGGTTTTCACACCTCAACTGCTAGAACAGGGCCTCATCCTCCCTGATTGAACTGACCTCATTATCTCTAGCTTGCTTGCTAGCATATATATACCTGCCCCTGGAAATTTCCACTACATGCATCTGAGGAAGTGGGTATTCACCCACGAAAGCTCATGCTCCAAAACGTCTGTTAGTCTATGAGGTGCCACAGGATTCTTTGCTGCTTTTACAAGGTTATTTAGTAATCTTCCTAAAATTAAGGTCTCAGATATCACTAGCAGTACCAGAGAACCATGCTTCTGTTTCAATTATATATTTCTAATTACACTCTACCTCAACTGTTTTAGTTTAGCAAGCTCACCTTTAAGACAACCACAGATGACCAATTTTTTTTTTTTTTTTTTACATTAAGTTACAAACTCTGGGCTATTGGTTATTTCACCATTTTAACTGCACTTCCTCTTTCTGTGGCTCTATCCATATAATAGCATATCTTGGGAGTTCCAGATACCTGCCTCACAGGCCCAGATTTCTTTACACAGGAGATTTAACTGGTCATCACCAAAGAAGCTTTCCAAGATGTTTCTAGTAAAACATCTGGCTTTTAAGAGAAACATCCACCTCTGACTCAAAATTGCATTCAAATTCACCCACCAGAGGGATCACATGAGCATACTTGCAAGAGGACTAAGAGGCCTGAGTAAAATTACACATCCCACCACCTGTGTGCCAACAGCCTTTGCAACTCGCATGAAGTCTCTAAGGTGATTGAACCTGGATTAACTACTTTAACAGATTAATGTTATAATGTATTAAATTCCAAATTAAAAAAAATGAGGTCACCATTCAGACTATGTTTCCAGGAATGTTTTTCAAAATAAACAAATTAATTAATGCATAGGAGTCAAAGTTTTCAGTGTTCCAGTATTAATTGTAACCTCTCCTTCACCCTCCCTGTTTAGTGTCCATGAGTAAAATACACACTGGCCTGCACATGTTAACGGGTACGAAGGCTGGAGATTCAATCAGGGCTCTAAACTGCAAGATATCCAGGATTTTAACTAAAATCTACATGAACGTCTCATTTTATTTCTGCCACTAATATCTGTATCTGCCACATTGGACCAAGATACCGAGATCACGTGGTATCACCCTTTGTAGGCTTTAAGTCATATTGTATCCCAGTGACCCTCCAAATCCAGATCAGAGCAGATGCATGTTAGAAATCAACTTGTGTCCTCACTGCAACCTACACATATGCACTATTGACCACCAGAAGCCTCCTGGCAATATCGACCAAAAATTTCCTTCCTCAACACTTGACAGAAGCTTAAAGAGTGGGTACAGGTTAAAACAAACAATTCATATATGCAATAAGGCAGCTTTAAATGCATTGCACAATGCAAGTGAAGGGATTCAACTGATATGGGGAGAGTGGAAGGGGAAGGAGCAAAAGTTAATATGATGCTAGAACTGTAACTGAGGATTTCCTCACTGATGAGTAATTTAGTTAGTTTAAAAAAAATAAATAAACCTAAGCTGCTTTAAGGGAAAAAACTCAATTCAAATAAGAAAACCTATTTTGCCTAGAATTGAGTTATGAGTTAGCATTCACTTTTCTGAAGTGAATGCATTGCAAGGATTTCAGTAAAGATACTGAGCTCAGACTCTTCCTGTACCTCTAAAAAATGCTTCACTGTTGTCCACTATTTTCTGAGAGAGAGAAAAAAAAAAAAGAGAAAGAGAGAGAGAATTGCTTTTTACTAAGATGCCAAAGATTTGAACTGGGTAATGAAAAGGGAATGAAAAAAATGCCACAATGCAGTCAAGCTATGTCAAAGTCATACTTGGTTTTATTCTTGTGGCCAAGTACCACAGATCTGAGATATACATCATTCCTGTAAGAATTGGTATATTAAAGTTAAACAAACAATTTTTTTTTTGGGGGGGGGACACAATGGAGAAGAAAAGAGGAGCAATATAAAATGAAGTTCATAAACATATTTGGAGGAACAAAGTCTCACTTTGTACTGATCCGCAAGATGTATTTTAGTAGTTAAATAGCTTTGGAATAAAACTTTAAAATCTTTGTGGTCAAAACATTACATGGAAAGTTTGTCTTGAAAAGGTCCGTTCTGTCATCATTAATCCAGTCTCTTCAAAACACATCCTGCAGGAGTTGTTTCCATTTCCTGAAGCAAAGTAACTCTTTTTCTGCAGCAGCTTTCAAAATACTATCTGGGGAAAGCTTCGTAGATTTCAAATCCAAGGAATTTTCCACAAATATGATGTATTGAATTAGACAGTTAGTTACTTGTAGCTTGTTCCAGAATCCTCAAAATACCATTAGTTTTGTTCTCCTCTAGAGAAGTGGCCTTTTTCTTAGTCATGGTAGCAAACAGTGTATCCATCATTCCCAAAACTTCAAGTAGTTCTGCCTGGTAATCAATTTCTTTTTCTATGATCTCTTGGAGTCTTAAGAACTGTTTATCAATAACTGCCGATTGTCCAACCACAGGGAGATAAATATCTGGAGGACGGAAAGTTACTTAAGTTAATCTTTGTGCAGACATCCATTTCACTTGGTTCATATTTTATAAGCATATATTTTATTTTTTAAATATATAGTTATTTCTGATAAGGTCTGCTTTGTGGCAAGATGGAGAATATTTTAATAGCCTTCTGAAAAGTTATTGATATAGTCTTATAGTAACTTTCATTCTAGTAAGCCTGAGGAGGGCTTAACTTTTGTTTAAATGTTTACTACTTGTGGTATTATGCACTGAGAGAAGTTGGGGAAGCTAGTCATACCACACAACTGCATAAAAATAGCGCCGAGGGCATTCAGAGCCTGCGATGGGTGCTCTTCTGTACAGCGAGCATTAATCAAAGTGTACAGTCTGATCAATCATCTGGCAAGAAAAAATAAAGCCTGGAATTTTCTGATTTCTATTTTGACCACTGGCTTTTTATTATATCAGTTTTAAATTCCACCGTGGGTGGTTAGGCAAAATGTAGAACTTTTCTCTTTGGAACACCGTAATCTTAGCTTGGAATACTAGGAGTTTCCTTTTGGTACAGTACTTACAGTACATTCATTTGATGAAGTGGGTATTCACCCACAAAAGCTTATGTTCCAATACATCTGTTAGTTTATAAGGTGCCCCAGGACTCTTCGTCGCTACTTACCAATAATCATTTCTGCAACTTTTATCAGCATAGGGGCAAATCTTGGCTCAACCACATACCTGCAGAGACAGAGCAATTCTTAAAACTGGGGGGAGGGATAGCTCAGTGGTTTGTGCATTGGCCTGCTAAACACAGGGTTGTAAGTTCAATCCTTAAGGGAGCCATTTAGGGATCTGGGGCAAAAAAAACAACACACACACACCACTGTCAGGGACACTATTTGGTCCTGCTAGTGAAGGCAGGGGACTGGACTCAATGACCTTTCAAGGTTCCTTCCAGTTCTATGAGATTAGTATCTTAATTTTATACCTGCCATTTACTCCCATTCCACTAGTATGAATAAACAAACAGGTTTTCCTATACGTATGTACAATTTACCACACAAAAGTTTAACTAGACAACTTTTCATTCACATGAAGGGGTAAAAGCAGTCCAAGGGATGGGATAATCAGGAAGTCACAGGTGGCAACCCCTCAGTGAGGAAAGCACTTGGAAAGATGGCAATATTCTTTTTAAATAAAGGAAGATAAAACACAAGCTTCAGACAACAGGGCTCATTAAGGTGAAGTGGGAGGGTAGCAGGCAAAGGGGCAAGGCAGCACGTTTAAAGAAACCTCATCCTCTTTTTGGTGGGTCTCAGACTTCCTCTAAAAAGAGAGCAGCAACCTTGATCCACATGCATTTTATAAATGAAAGACAGTGTAGTTACCACATAAGCACAAGTTCATTAAGAACACAAAGTAATTGTGAACAGTGGTAGGGGTAAATTCTAAACTTGTGCCTCCACTGAGGTCAGTGGCAAAATTCCTGTTGATGTCAGTAGGGCCAAAGTTTCACTCCAACAGTCTCGAAAGAGCTATCTGCAGGTAAGTGTGGCAAAAGCTGGCAACAAGAAACATCTGCCTGATGAAATAGCCTTGTCAGAGATAATTTAGGTGAGTGATACCTTATCAAGAAAGCCAGGAGGACGCTAAGTTGTGTTTCATCTCGTCCAGCAAGTGCATTTTGAAGTGTTCCTCGGCGATTTAGCTCCTGCATGACTGCAACTGTAATTTCAGGCGTCCTGTTACGGGCCTAAGTGTATGTAAAGAGTTTAGTACGAGCGCTCATCTTCAACATGAAATGAAACCTGCATAAGCAGGTCTATGTACACAAGAGAGATTTCTTCCCCTTCTAGCCTTGTCTAGAAGTTACATTATTCCATATGTAAATATAAACGTCAAATGAAGGCACTGAGTATTGGCGCACAAAGCAGTAATGGCCTTACCTCAAGTACTACATCAAGAGCCTTGGTGACCTGGAAGCTTTTTAGTAGTCTGTCATACTTTCTCAAGTGACTTCTCACAGGTTTACTGACAAAGAAATCCTCCTAGAATTGAAAGGACAGTTCAGGACAGAGCAAACATGTTTAATATGTATTTTTTCAGTGTATTTCTCACTTTCTTTATATTGTTTTTCCAGATACTGCAATTTGCTGTCCAGGTGCCTTCTGTTCTTATCAGAGTTCTGCGAAAGTTTTTTTTTTTGGGGGGGGGGGGAGGAGGGGGGATGATGTATTTGGAAAGTCATGTTAAAAACACAGTTGTCAGCACAGCTAGTTAGATCATTCCCTTTAAAACCCTTCATACTAATATTAGGGGTGTAGTTTTTTTTGTTTTTTTTTTTAATAAATTCAAAATAAAAATTGCAAGAGTTATACAGAATGCAGCTAACACACACACACACACACACACACACACACACACACACACACACACACCCCTTCCTCTCCCCCTATACCTGCTTCGGCATGTAGTTTCTTCCTTTTACAAAGGTTCTGTATCCTGGGCGTTTCTTCTTTGGAAAACGTTCTTTGCTTTCTTCGCGTTTTCTGTTTTTCACATTTAGTACCCCATTGGTCATACCTACAACTATAGTTTCATCTTCAGGCTAAAAACGAACAAGAAATTGAGTTAGTAACAAAGTGTTTTTGCTGTGATGAAGCTTTCCATAGCAGGCAGAATTCCTGGTTATATAAACATTGCTAATCTATTTTGTATGAAACAGGTCTGATAAAAACCCCAAAATACTAAGGCCTGCTGATCTAAGCAAAATTTTTGGATGCAAGGGCATGGAACAACTCCCAGAGGAGAGACTAAAGATTAGAGCTGGTTGTCTTAATAAAGAGATGATTATGGGGGAATATGATAGAGGTCTACAAAATCATTAATGGTGTGGAAAAAAAAAATTCTCTTTCCCACAATACAAAAACCAGGGATCACCTGATGACAGGTGGCAGCAGGTTCAATACAAACAAGAGGAAGTAGGTTTAATACAAACAATAGGAAGCACTTCACACAATACAGTTAACTTGCGTAACTCATTGCCAGTGAACGTTGTGAAGGCTCAAAAGTATACGGTAAGTGGATTCAAAAAAAGAACTAAAGTAGTTCATGGAGAACAGGTCCATCACTGCCTATTAGCCAAGATAGTCAGGAATGTAACCTCATGCTCAGGACAAACCTAAATCTCTGATTGCCAAAAGCCAGGAAGGGAAAATGAGGTGGATATCTCCAAAATTGCCCTGTTCTGTACACTCACTCTGAAGCTCTGCTGCTGACCACAGATGGAAGACAGGATACTGGACTTGATCGTCCATTTGTCTGACCCAGTATGGTAGTTCTTATGTTTGCCATGGTACTAAAACAGGCTGAGGTCTCTACACTCTGAACCTTGACCTTTGTTTAAAACCGTTAATGTTGTACAGAGACAGGGTCACGTTAGCATCTTTGACTCTTTGGGCTCATATTTATCTAAATACCACAGACCCTTCTAGGACTCAATACCTCCCTTCCCCCTTGGTCCCCAAGAGATGGCTGTGAGAGGCCAAGACAAGGAGACCTCCAGAAGAGCCAGGGGGAGTGGGAGTGTTATGGGAAGGGAGAAGAGGTAGTCAATTGATGCCAGACACTCTACCAGCTATCAGGGTGGCCCTCTGAACTATCCACTGGGGGGAGAAGGAAGCTGGGTCTGACCAGCCTTCTCAGCCCCACCAGAGAATCTGGCTTTTCCCTTGACTCTCAGGCAGGGAAGGTAAAGGGATGGCTTGCCATGCAGTTCATTTCCTTCCTCCTCTGCAAAAGTTCTGACAGGAGAGCAGCCACAGCTAGCTCTGCCTGCAGGAGGAGCGAGCTGTCAGGCAGCCAGAGAAAAGCAAAGCCAGCCCTGCATTCCCTGCCAGGATGTTGTTTGTCCATAGCTCCTCCTATGGAAACTAGTTTCTAATGTCTCTATCCTTAACCCTTCATCACAGGGGAAGCCTGTTTGTAGAGTGAGGAAGGTTTCGGCAGATGAACTGTTTGATTCTATCCATATCTTCCCAGACCAGATTGGCTCTAAAAGGCTCCTGGGGCAGGTCCTCACACAACTGCTGACTAGCTTCAACAACTGGTCCATTTCCAGCTGGAGCTGCAGAAGGCTCCGCAATAAGAAAAAGTGCAGCCTTCTTTACAAAGTGAAGGTCAGACCACAGCAACATTCCCTTCCCAATCACTCACTCCTTGGGGGAGCACACTGCTCAACACACTCCCAGCTCAGAGTACACTGCTAAGACTGGTGCCAAACTCAGTTGCGGGACAGCATGTTAAGCCAATGGATTGTTATGACAGCCTAATGTATAATACTCAAAGTCTCCAGGTAATATTTGTATGTGTAGAATTCACTTAGTGACACACACACACACATCCGACATTTAGAGATTGCAACAAAAGCTAAGATGAATTATGTAGACCACTTACATTTTTTAAATACACCAGTTCCCAAAGAGCCTAAAAATTAATTTTTATATTATACTTACGGCCAAAGCAAGACTCAGAATTGACGCAGCATAATCAAAGCTGTGGACTACTTTGTAGGAGGCTGTACTGTAAACCTTCACATGCCTGCATAGAAAAGCAACTTATTTACAACTTCACATTTCCATGTCTCAGTCTAGATATTTTACAGGAATTTCACCTCTCTTACAAATGTCACAGATGCGTCTAGAGAGAGTTCAAATTTTACATAAAAAAGTTTCTTCATTGTACAACAGATTCTACTTTTACTGGTCTCTTCAGATCTCTAGCCTGCAGAAAGATTTCATACTTTCAAATTCTTACACTTGCTGTACCATCAGGTAGTGGTTCAAACATCTGGCTCATGGTCCAGACCTGGCCTCCACGATATACTTACGTGGTTGATCTATGATATGCAGATTCTGCAGAAACTAAGCTTTCACTTAAAATAATATTTTAATTTCTAGCTTTCAAATAACCTTCCAAACATGAACTGAGTGTCAGGGTACTACTGCCTTCCCTAGGCACCAAAGGAAAAGCCAGAAACAATGGCTCAATCATTTGAACCTTTTATCTTTTTAATCTCTTCTTGCACTGGGTACATCCCTCTGCCGGTTTGGGCCCCTCTTGCTAGTGAGTTAGAAGGAAATACTCAGAAGAAAGTAGAGGAGATAGTTTCCCTTGGAGCTCTTATACTGAGCTGTGACCCAATCTAGGGTTCAAGGACCAGGGCAGCCACTTTTGGGGGTAGGGAACAACTGCTAATATGAATAAAGAGTGGGGTGGAGGTTACCATTTTTGATGTAAGGTGCAAATGAGGATTATTAGCAAGAGAGGACTCTGACCTAGACTGAAATCAGAGGCACTAGTAAGTGCAGCTCTCTTTTCATATTAAAATGGGAGCAACTGGCATGGGGCGGGGGGGGGGGGGGGTGAACGCGCAACTTAAGTTTGGAGTTTCAGGAAACAGAATAGCAATTTGGTGGAAAGTCAGAGTTTGGCCCTTTGAATGATTTATTCATTTGCCACTTAAGTCAGTCAGTCAGTCAATGGGAATTACAAGTGCACAATTAAAAGGTAGAATAAGGCCCCAGAATGTGTTTCAAAGTTACTTGCACCAGTAACTGTAGTATGAAAAATATTGTTTTTATTACTTTTAATCTGGTGTTAGTCTCCCACCTTGATCTATAGCAGTCACGATTACAATGTGTTTTTCCCAAATTTAAAAATAACAAAAACCTCTAAAAAGTTAGATCAAGTGAAAGATACTAACCTGTCCAATGAGCCTGAGAGCAGCCTTTGCCCAGAGCTACTGAGGCATAAACAGGTTACAGTTTTATGGTGATTTTTCAGCGACACTAGTAATTGCCCTCCTTTTAGAATGTCCCAGACTTTAACATACCGGCCTCCTGTAAACAGGAAACACATGCAAAGCAGTTTTGACATGTACATGTTTAAGTTTCTTTGCATAAATTTTCAAGTTAAGAGCACAAAAGAACAAAATTAGCAGAAAGTCATGGTTTCCTTTTAACACTAAATTCACTGCCTCCACCCTTGTCCACTTACGATTATGGCATAAGCACCTGTCAAACAAACAATTTGAGTTTATATTCTATAAGAGACATGAACTTCCTCTAGAAGCAACTGGGAGAAAAATATTGTATCACTCAGGTTATAGCAGCTGTGGGCGTCAATCATGGTCTGTTAGAAATGTTAAAAAAGGAGAAAATGTGTAATTTCCCTCTATAAGAACATTATGGAGGCTCAGTATGGAGTTGGGGATCTTCTGTTTGTGTTCAAGCAAATTGCAGGGGGGGGGGGGGGGGGGAAGGAAGAGGATGGACCCTGAAGAAAATAAAGATTCTTAGCTCTTCAGATCAAGGGTGAAAAATTGACATCTTTCAAGAATAATCTTTGTCCCACGAAACAATTTATCCCATTCTTCCACCCTTGCACACTATGGCACTACGCCAATGAGAGTCAGTTTCCAGTCCTAAGGTTTCTTTTTTAAGTTTTGATTAACAGCAAGTGGGAGCAGATTACAAAGATGAAGACCCTCTTCTGAGAATGCCCTGCTGCCTACTCCTTGAGTTTAGCTCTTAGGACAGACACAAATTCACTACTATAGTGATCTCTGAGACAGCTGGAACCAGGCCACTCATGGCTGCATGACAATCGAGAGTTCAATGCATTATTAATTCATAACGCAGTAAAAGTGTGCAGCCTTGGTGTTTCAGTCTCAGCAATGACAAATGTGATACCTACTCTGTGGCTGCAAGTTAAGAGGGCAAAGAAAGGAAAGAAATTTCGTTTTGTTCAAATACCTGCAGACACTAGAAGACCCCCAGAAGGGAAGAGAAGAACACTCTCCACAGGCTGTCCATGCTCTACAGTCATAACACTTTTTTCTGTCCGTACATCAAATACTTTCACAGTGTGATCGTATGAACCTGAAAAATACCCCAGAGAACAATTTAAGAACCCATAATATTTCAAGTACCAAAAAACTCCACACATCCATTTAAGATTAAATGTTCAATCTCAAACCCAAGTCCATAGAAACTGCTGACCAACAGAAAAGCATTTTGCTTCAGTTTAAATAGCCAGTATCTTACATAAATGAATTTCCCTCTTTCAGATGTTATAAGGATCTCACCTTTAGTCCTACTACCAAGACACTGGACCTTACAAACCATGTCATTCAGATCAGTTTTCTTCCTACGCACCCTTGAATTCATATGAATCACAAGACCCACTAGAGCTAGAACACAATGTTTTATACCATGTAAAAACTTGGAATGCCAGTTTTCAAGTGTAATGAAGCATAACTACAGTCCAACCAGTGGTCTGATAACCATAACTTTATGTTAGTAGTGTTCTGTGTAAGAGTTATCCATCAATTATATTGTGCTATAAGAGTGCATGGTATTTAATCTAGAATATTATGAAAATATCAGGAAACTCAGTAGCAGTTGATTCTAATAGCTACTTAAGCTGCATTTGTTCCAATTTTGAAACTTCAACTTCTAGATCACACAAGCCATGTTCACTGGTGCCATCTTTTCCTAAAGTCTTAGCAAAAATTTTCAATTGCATTGATGTATTAAGTCAGGGCTGCCCAGAGGATTCAGGGGGCCTGGGGAAAAGCAATTTCAGGGGCCCCCTCCATTAAAAAAAAGTTGCAATACTGTATTCTCGTGGGGTCCCCTGTGGGGCCCAGGGCAAATTGCCTCACTTGCCCCCTTGGGCAGCCCTGTATTAGGAAAGTGGAATGCTTGCTTACTTATTCTTAAAAACTCAAGAAAAAGTCTAATATTTTAGCAGAATCATTAACTCTAAAGGACTAGTGTAATGTTCTACTCACTATGAAACATGTAAAAAACACACAGAAAAAAAGAACTGGCATAAGAGGCAAGCCCACTGTCCTACTGTAATAACAAGAGTCATCCTGTAAAGATAAATGCTAAGATAATCAATATTTTAAACAGGAAAATCAAGGAGAGAGAACACATGAAAGGTAGGAGACTCCCAGTGCAGGGGAAGGGAAATTAGTGCTATCTAGATGTAGAACCCAGATCATGAAGAAACTGCTTTTCTGAGTTTCTTACATGAGACCAATTCAAGACAGACAAGTATATTACAGAACAAACCTGTTACAAAAAGATCTGTGTTCAGTTTACTTGTACAGCCACATCTCACGTAATCCATATGCTCACTGTATGACACAATTTCTGTTGCACTTGGAATATCCCACAACTTCGAAGTATAATCGTCAGCACCAGAGACTATACGGTATTTATCAGTCAGAAAGTCCACTACGTGTACTGCTCTAGAAACCAAAATGAACGATGTCCAAGATTACTACAAGTATTTCAAACTTTGAGTGCACAGTTATTATAGGAAAATATGTCCACTTAATCTGAAGTGCTATGATAAACTGGCTAACAAAAATATCTGCTATGGAAGATATCTGACTTGCAAGCTGCGGCACTATACTCCTTCAGCAGTTCAAAGTTTATATTAAAAACACAGATCACAAAATATGGGCTATACTGACTTTCTTCTTAGAATATGCATTAATAACACTCCACCCCTCCATCAAGAGCAATTACATATTCTTTTGTATATAAAGAGAAGATTCAAATAGAGTAGGAGCCTAGTAATTCTATACAAAAGTTGTAAGGGATTTTGGTATTAGTGTTAGTCTGATTTTAATATTTCTTGTTTAGGAGTGCCTGGGTGTGGTTATCAATAAAGCCGGATGCCTGTGTTTGAGTGACATCTACCCCATCCCATTCTGTAACTGGTTGGCCGCCACCCTCAGAATGGTAATATCAGATTGTAACCTCATTTAAATGTACTTACATAATAATTCTAGATGTGATATAGGAATATTCCATATAATCTGTGTCTTTTATTTTGGTGCGCTGCTTTAATTACACGATTCTTTAAATGTAATTTTATTGTGTTTTATTATGTTCTATGTATTCTTTCTTGCTTTATTAAAAATATTGTAACCACTTATTTCTTTTAAATAAATAATTATTTTGTTTTCGAAGAATTTCTGCTTGTGTCCATAACACCCTAGCAATTCTTTTAGGCCAGGCCACAACCTTGTTTCCCTTTCGTTAAACTAGAAACGCTAATGTATGTTAATTTTAATTGGAGTGTAAAATTTAGGGTAACAAACTTATCTAGTTCTTTTCTGAATTCTGTTAATGTCTTCACCTTCACAAAGTGTTCCATGGCATTTCAATCATAAAATGTACATTAAAAAAAGCTTTTATACACAATGAATAAAACCATGTTGTCTTACTTACTTAGTGTGACCATCATATTGTCTCAGTGCTGCTCTTCCATGGATATCAAAGAGCCGAATGACACCTTCTTCACTTCCAGCAACAAGCAGCTTGCCATCATCTCTATATGTAGCACAATAAGCAGCATCTTTGAAGCGAGAGAATGTTTTGATTGGCTCCAGAGAGTACCGACCATAAATATGGATCTAATAAAAATAAATTTTAAATTAGTACATTCTCATAAAACACTACTTGAAAAACAAAATAGGGTTTAATATGAAAACTTACCCTTGAAGAGGCTGTGACTGCATAATTATGTGGAGGAATTGGAGAGAAGTCAATTTTATTCACTGCACCAAATTCCTTTATCTGAACAGGAGTCTAAATGAATGGAAGCGAGATTAAAGAAATTTAATCTTTACCAAAGATTTTTCTTAGCAGTAGTCTTACAAAGACATGAAAGCTTGATATGGGATACTCTACCACTGTCTAGTTTCTAAACTGAATTACAAAATCCTTTTAAAGAATTAGAACAGAAAAAATCATGGCTGTATTAAAAAAAAAAAGTTTTTGCCCCTCCCAAAATTTTACTTCCCCTTTAAGAATTTTTTTTTCTAATTTTATGTTTTAAGTGTTATATTGTTTCATTACTAGGGAATTTGCCAAAATGCAAAACATGTTCCTATTGTATAAATATGTACTTTTCAAATACCCATATGTACACTATACCTAAATTGTCTGGCATACATTTTCATTTTTAAAAAGAGACTTACTACAACAAACATAATGATTGCCAGTAAGATAAATGAAGGTGACCATATTTATTAGAGTGATCTGCATATATTAAAGGAAGCAATTTGTGATTCAAATCAGTCTGGGGTCTTGAAACGTTGACTTTTACTCATTACATGAGTAAGTTTCAAACTTGATTTTAAAAATAAACATAGGCAAGCTCTCAAGGTCACCTCTACTGAAGCTAATAAAGTGCACAAAGAGAGAGTCCAGTTACAACAATGGATAAGAAAGTCGTTTTTGTTTTTAAGTTTTGGCCATTTATACTGTTGCATAAAATCAAGACAAAAATCTTTAAGCAAAAACTACTACACAAACACTTAAGTTATATTCCCATATATTAACTATGCATTCTTACCTTGTAATTCTTCCAATACAAAGTATCTTGCGTGATTTTCTCACCAAGTTTGGGAAATGACTGAACCACTACAGGTTTATAACTAGCCATTTTTTTGTATAATTAGGTTCCCAAAAGCAGCAAGTCCAGCCCCTGCTGTTATGCTCTCGGTAAAGCAAAAGTGTGGTATTTCTTTTTTTAAATGCAAGTGCAGCTGAAAAACAAGAGTTTACAATAAATTTTAAATTTGAACCGTAAAAAAAATACAAGTGAAATTCCATTATGCATGTGCTGAAATATCTTATCCAGCCTCCTGATTTTAAGTTTTGGGGGGCAAGGACCCAAGGATGAAGGGGACAGTGTGAAACATAAGGCCAGGGCATGCAGTAGATTAATACAGCAGCCTTACATCTAGAGTGTTGAAGCTGGATCAGATCACACGTGAGCTCACCTTAGCTTCCATCCACCTCATCACAACACACACAGGTCAGTAACACAGTGCTCTGCTCAAGAGACATTTCAGACCAAGACTAAGGACTCACTAGTCAGCGCCTGCACAACGCAGCCACTGTGATAACCCCCCCTTCCCACGCCACCTCGGCTACCCCCCACCCCGCCACCGTGACAGCCCCTCCCCAGTCAGTACAGCAGGACTCCGGCTTGGCCAATAATTGCGGAGTTACCGGTGTGGAGCGGTGCGCGCAGTAGCGGCACCCCGCCGGGTGCCTAGGGCAGGGGCAGCCCCGTCGCTCGGCAGCAGGCCCCGCTTGGAGAACGCGGGACGGGGCAGCCCAACGCGGGTCGGGCCCGGCTCACTGGCTGGCGCCGCGCTCTGCACGGGGCGGGGGTATCTAGGCACAGGGGCTCGTTACCCAGCAGCGGAGTTACAAGGTAGAGCGGAGCAGAAGGAGCCGGCAGCTCACCAGCCTCAGGAGGCGGGCGGGAGAGACCGGGGCCCGGTTGCTCTACAGGCCGAGCGGCGCGGCTCCCTCCCGGGCCATGCGGGGCGGGGCGGGAGGGGGTGCGCTGCTCTCTCCCATCGCGATCCTCACCTCGCAGCAGGATCCCGTCCCAAATGGATGTCACTGCGGCAGCGCCGGATGAAGGAGACTGGTTCCGCCTCAGCAGGCAGAAGTCACGTTGCGTCCCACGGAAGCTGCCATGGAGCATCAGGTTGAGCTTGTCGCGGAAGAACCGCGTCATCACTGCTACGCAGCGCTTCGCGTCACCTCTCACACCCACGTCTCTGACCCGTGTGACCTCTTGAGAGGCCCAATGAGAAAAAGAAAAAGGACACCAGGGTGTCCAATCACACCGAGTGTTACTAGTAACGTATATGGGAACTCTCTTCCGGGACGCGCGCGCCCGTGAGGCTGGAAGACACTTCATTGCTCCGGATCCTGTAAACAGAGAGGAAGTGACGTTACGGAGAAGAATAACAACAAGGCCAGTAACAATACTGAGGAGCCGCAGGTGAGAAGGTCCGACCCCAGAGAACTGCCACGGCTCGCGCCTAGAGCTCGCTCCCCACCCCCTTCTTCGCCGTGCGAATAACGGTGACACCAGGCGCGCGGCCCAGTATTAAAGTGGCTGCGGGCGGTAGCGGGCCTAAGGTTCGCCCCAGGCAGCGTTTGGTGACTCTCTGCCAGCGGCGTTGTCTTAATAAGGCAACAAAGGTATCCGGAAATGAAGTGCACTTGTCACGTGGGGGTCTTGATAGCTTAACAGCTGGTTTAGAAGCTGTGGCCCAACGAGCACAACGTTTGTTCTGGATGCGGATCGCGCTGCCATTAGCTACTGTCTTTGTCGCTTCAAGCCTCTGGTTTATAGGAGGTCACTGCTTAAAATGAATGGGAAGCTGGAACTGGAGTAGAAAGCGGTTGCTTGCTTAGTAAGCAGGACACCTTATAGCGATCAGATAACTTCTATGCTCAGGATCTGTAGTTGGTATCTGTGAGCTTCCAGATAGATTTTAAGGTTATATAAATAGTCATAAATAACCTAGAGCTAGCGTACCTCCATAATACACTGCTGGAGATGTAATCATTGGAGGCACTGATCCCAATTCCACCTTAGTATAATAACAAGGATCCCAGCACTCTGGACTGCCTTTCTGCCCCCGTCTGAAATAGCTTGGATTTACCATCTTTCAGTGCTTGTTTCATTTGACCTGTGAAGAGAGTCAGTAACTAAAGTTCTGTCCAGTGGGGCTGTTAGTATTTAGTTGCCTGGGACAAAGGATGAGCTGACTTAATTGAGTTTTGTTTTTTATAATTTTAAATAATGGTTCAATCTGGGGTGGGTGCTTTTTTATTTATTCTAAATACTAATAAAACAAACATACGACTATTAAAAATTCTTGCCATTTTAGGGTCCCTGTCCTTACATTTGCAATCTTTTTCCATCATGTTTTCTTCCATTTCCTTCCTACCTCATCTTTGTTTTCTCTGAAAAACTGAGTTAAAGAAGACTCTGAATTTGGAGGAACTAAACATTTACTTCTGCACAGTTTAATTTACATATAGACATTTTTAGTAGTGATCATGACAGTTTTTGAGTAGCTCATAAACATTAACAGATTAGGCCTTGTAATATGCCCGCAGGTTAGGGAAATATCCTTATTTTACACAGGCACAGGAAGACTTACATGAGTGACTTCCCCAAGATTACACAGAACTGGGAATGCCCTAACCTATAAACCATTCTTCCTCCTTATAGTATCCAGCACTTGGAGTTTATCTTTTTTATTTATTTATTTATTTATTTATTTATTTATTTAGAAAAAAGAAGATGACTGGGGTCCTGAACTCTGTTCTGGTTTAATAATAGCCTGGATTTTGTCTACAAGTTAGAGATTTGAATTAGCTCTAAATGTATTGCAATTCACACACATTTCTTTTAGAGCAAATTAGCTGGAAAAGGTTTTCCTAGGTACAGTGAAATGAATGGCCGCTTGTTTCACCTAACCTATAGTAACTCTGTTAAGATCTTGATTTTGCAAGGTGACATAAAGTACGATAAAGGACAACAACTGTTTCTTGCTAACTTACTAATTGGATCCTGTCTATGGCAATTTAGGCTTTGATGTAGGATACAATCCTGTGAGATGTGAAGTCACCTAACTTGCATGGGTCAATGAATTATCATGCTTATTGAAATCCAAAAGCTTTGTTTAACAACATTGTGTCTAGTCCTCATATCCGAAAACAATATTTTTTATTTACATTTTTGTAAGTCAGTTGAGTTATAATAGTGTAAAACAACCATAAATGGATCAGAATCAGGCCTAATAATTGTGTTGCAGTTTCACTATAAACCAGCAGGCTACACTCAGGATTATTTTCTTTTTGAGACACACAGTCATGCTATGGGAGGGAGAGAGGGGAAAAAAAAAAAAACCAAATACTGAAACGGTACTTTTTTCCTAACAATTTTCTTTACTGTTCAAAGAAAAAAATATTTCCTTCTGCATGTAACCTTAGGCCCAAATCCTACAGTTCTTACTGAGGCAAAGCTCTTAATGAAGCCTACAAGATATGGCCCTATGAGGAGATGCTTTATGCACTATATAGAGTCAAAAAGACCAAGTCCCTGTCTTCCCCCCTCGGGTATCTTTAATACAGAAATTAACAACAGAGTTCAGGTTAAGTCTTCTTCTGAGGTGTGACTGATTCTAGGATTCCTACCTCATTACTACTCAGTCTTGATTCTTTTTCTCTAGTGAGTCACACTTATGTCCACGTGGGACAAAGTGAACCACCTACCTCAATGAGTTATAAGATGCACCTACCGTAATCCTTTCTTCTCAAGTATTCACTAAAAGGGTGAGTGTTTCAGGCAGGCACATAGTAATAAATCAGAGTTTCAAACTACACGTTTTCAGTGCTTCCTCAAACCACGTTTTCCATGCAATAGCTGGGGACAGCTAAATGATAGTCAAAGAGGCAAAATCCCTTGTTATCGACAATGTTATGTCTTATTTATTTGCATTGAGCTGGCTGTAACCTTAGTAATTAAAAGGTCAAATCTTGAAATCCGTATTTAGATACAATTGTTGTTTGCTTCAATTAGAATTTTGTTTGAATAAACAATAAATAATATCTAATACCGATTTTGTGATTTGGCCTGAAGTTTATATCCATAGTAACATAATTGCAGCGACTTTAAAGGAAGAAGTAATAATGTATTTTTATTTCATTATGAAGCTGTGACCTTGTATTCAAACCTTAAGAATATTTGTGTTCAATTGTAGATTGTTCTGAAGTCCAGATCTCTTCAAAGACTGCTTGACTGGTTGGAAATTATGATAGTAAACCACTGCCAACTGGAAACCATGAAGCAACATTTTACATAGTTGAGATTGAAATTATGGCATCTTCAACAAATCTAGATGTTGGGGCACAGATAATTGTGGAAGAGTGCACCAGCAGCTATAGTCTTTCTCACATGCCGAACATTAAAGTAGAGCATCAGCTTGACTCCACCACCGAAGATGGTCCAGCTCAGAATGTCGCCATGGGAATGAAATTCATTTTGCCTAATAGATTTGATATGAATGTCTGTTCTCGGTTTGTGAAGTCATTGAATGAAGAAGATAGTAAAAATATTCAAGACCAGGTCAACTCTGACCTTGAAGTGGCATCTGTCTTATTTAAAGGTTGAACTTTATGGTACAAGTTGTATGTGGACTATCTTCCCCGTCCCACCCCCCCTTCACTTTTCAATATTTTTCTTTGCTTCTTATCCTTAAGATTATAGATCAATTCATATAGTTTCCTAACATTCTAGAGTGGTTTTAAAACTAAAAAACAAAGTTCAGGATGATTACGTCACTGTCTTCTATTTGCAAAAGATTGCATAGGAAAATATAAGTAGTGCCCATTCCTGTATTCCTTATGTACCCAAAACTTCCATTAAAGTCTGTGGAAAATTTTAGGTGCAGGAGGCAAGTTCCATTGCAAAGCATGCAAGCTGACTTGTAAAACTATCTTGCCTAGCCTATTGATGTTTTAATCATTAGCAATTTTCTATAATTTATTCCCTAACATTTCTGTTACACATCCCGTTAAAAAACGGTTTAATTCAAAACTCATTTCCCTCCTGAGAGTACATATGTATACATATCTTTCAGGCTTTTAAAAAAACAAACAAACAAACAAAAACAGGACTGAAGAAAAGTCATAAATGTACTTAGACCATGAGTCTACACTGAGGCAGATGTCGATATTTTTGGAAAAATTAAATTACTGCCACATTGAGAATATAATCATCTTTTGATGGCTTAGTCCCTAACCCTGCAATGTGTTGCACATAGATAGACTCTTGTACCCACACAGTGCCCCACTGAAAGAATTGCAGGATCAGTTGTTAGCTTTAATACACTTTTGGGGGAAGTTTAGAGAGTTTTATCTTTTCCCCAATATTGATACAAACTTTTAAGTTATTTTGTCACTTACAGTGGCCTCTTTTGATCTTGTTTGATCAGTATGATGCTGCTAGACCTGCAATCATTGCAATAATTGCCTTGTTGAGTCATCTTCACCTATTTTTGAAAGCGGTTAGTGATTCTGGGTCCAATTCTGTGAGCTGTTCCATGTGGGCAAACCCTAACACCTGTGTGTGCAGTCCCATTGAAGTTGAGGGGGGTTCTGTGCAGGCATTGGGCTGCTCACACAGAACAGCTTTCAGAACTAGGCTTATGTCTGTTACTTCTTAAATATCTGCGCTTTTAAACTTAATTTTCACATTTCTGTACTATATCAAACAATCAGTAATCAGTCTTGTCATGGCATTGAATCTAATCAATTTGCCATAATGAATACAAGCTTTGACTCGTTACGGGTTTCCATTTTCCCCTCTCTTGTATTGGGCTCCAGTTCAGCCACCAGGTTAGGGCATTTAACTTTGTAACCACAGCTGCAGCTATTTGACCTACAAGTAAAATGTAATTTTGCTGGAAATACATTTGCCTCAGGGTCACACACTTTTTTAATCAGTTCTCTTCCAGAATTTGCACTCAGAAGTTCTTTACAGTATGACTCCAGAGTTACTGGACATGTTAATTAACCTCAGTCATTTAATTACTATTGCACACTAATGCCAAATCAATTCAGCCAGTAATGCAGCTTAATTCTACTTATGACTTCCTACATTTAAAGTGTTTTGTTTTGTTGTTTTTTTAATTCATTGGCTTCTAATCTAAGTTCGCAGAAGTAATATAGCCACTCCTGAGAATTGGAATCCAAAGGACACTGTATATAATAGATCATTTTAAATTACTGTTCCTATGCTCATCTAATGGAAAGCTAGGAAAATAAGCCCATGCAAAGTGCAGATAAAACATGGCATAGAGTGACCTTTAGGACTCCAGCTTCCCCACACTATAACAGCTAGTCATCAATTAATTTGGGAGGTCTCCATTTCTATTAGATCAATAGTCATAAAACATCATTTGCAATGCAGTTGTAGTTTTGCTAAAGTAATGGTGAAACTGTACCAATAAGGAAACATAGTTCTTGTAGACACCTGGTAGAAAATTTTTATTATGGTCTTTGGATGATTGTAGGCCATATTCATCCCTAGAGCATCACTGATTTAGGGATTAATTTGGCCCTTTCACTTTATTATTCTGTACATGTAATTAATAGTGGAAAGAAATATATTCCATCATTCTTATTTAATGCAGGTTTTAAATATTCTATAACATTAGCGTAACCTAGTTTGATTTAGAATCTGTAGCTTTCCTTTTAGCATTCTTACAGTCTCTAAAATCAATTCTTTTCCCTGTTGAATTTAGCTGAATGCAACATCCATACTTCCCCTTCTCCTGGAATTCAAGTCAGACATGTCTACACCCCATCAACAACTAAACATTTTTCGCCCATAAAACAGTCAACTACTTTAACTAACAAACATAGGGGAAATGAGGTCTCTACAACACCTCTCCTTGTAAATTGTAAGTATTCTGTGGTATAGTAAATGTTGTGAATTGTAAGTTAATAATTGCTTGTCAGATGTTTGACTTTTTCATTGGGACCTTTCATAGAATAATGCCAGAAGAGACCATTAGATCATCTAGCCTGACCTGCATAGCACATAGCATCTCCATTCACTCTGTATGGAAGCCAATGAGTTATGCTTTAGCTAAGCACATCTTCAGGGAAAGTATCCGAGTCTTGAGCTGAAGACCGTACAGACGACCTTTTTGATTCTTTGTAGTCTTTAAATGAAAGTACTTGATTTTTTTTTAACCCTATTAATCTGTTATCAGTGTAGGTACAGCAAGTAGAACTTATTAATTAATGAGTAAGTGCCAACAATGTCCTGGATGTTATACAATAAATATTCAGACAGTCTCTGCTCTGTAGTGATGCACTGACAGAGGAAGCTGTACAATTTTTTTTTTTAAATTTAAACTGATAACCTAGTAGAATTTTCACCCTACAAATGGTCACAATTTGAAATCTTAAGCATACACCCCTCTTAAACTTAGAAGTTCAATTATAAAATTACCTCTTTCCTACTGGGCTAGTGAATACAGAGGTATATCATACAATGCCCTTTTCTGAATAAAAGGTGTATCCTTTCTGAGAAATCAAACTAACAGTGAATTGGAATGGCACAATGGACATTTATGTAATGGATAACCACTGGCAAACAACACGAAGTGTTATCAATTAATATGTATAACTGGCCTTTCCCCAAGACAGGATGGTGGTACCCACAGTGAGCTTGACATAGGCCGACCCCCTGTGCCTGTACAAAGCACGTTGCAGGATCAAGGCCTTAAATGTTTGCTCTTAGATTATTAAAGCACTCTGCTGTAATAACCTATTCCATCCCCAAGTTTTTTTGGGGGGTTGGGGTGGGGAGAGGGAGGTTAAAGGAAATATTTTCCTCCCCAATAGAAAAGTAGGTCATGCTGTGTATGTTTACAAAAGACTTGATCCAATGTTTGTTGTACTCAATGGGAGTTATGCTATTGACTTCAACAAGCAGTCAACTAGATTCATACTGAACACTGTGACACCCATCACAGAGTATTTTGGATATTCTAATGCAACAAAGAGTTTGATAAGTGCTTGCAGCTTTCTTAAGTCTTAAAACAAGTAAGAATATTCCCTTTGTCTGACCATTATCAGCAGCCGGTCTCTATAAAAATTCAGTGCTGGTGAAGCAACCTGAGATAAGCTTAAGAATTAAACAGAAAGGAAGGAACATTGGAGGAAACATTGGTTAATAGTTTCAAAACGGAAAAGAACATGTCCTCAGTGTATCAGTGATTCGGTATTTTTAATCTTTCTCCTTTAAATGTTCTTGAAGGCAATATAATCTTGATGGCAAAGTGACATTAAATTACAAGCCGGGTGGCAAGAAGCCATCTCATGGAGATATTGAGAACATAATAAAGTTTGTAATTCAACATCAGTGGAAAATATTTTGCCCTTCTAATATGAGAGTTGGTGGGAAAAATGGAACCACTTTTAAGAAGACTGCAAACCTGATTCAGAAGCTAAGCTGACATCAGTATGAGCACTTCCTTTTGTCATTGGCTTCAGGTGGAGCAGGACCATGCCTTATGTGCACATAATACATCTTTGTGCTCTTTTTGCAGCTCTGTCAGTTCACCAGCTGGCTGCTCAAGGGGAAATGCTTTATTTGGCCACACGTATTGAACAAGGTGAGAGTCTGAGGGGCTTTAAACCTCATCTTTTCTTTGGAGGATTTTTAACCTTGTTACATGAGATTATATCCCCCAACATGCATCGGCTGCATAGAAAACCCCCCCACAGATCTGTCACAAGCCCCATAAACTCATGATGGACATGGATTTTTTAATATCTGTCTGTACTTTTAAAGATGTCGTGTCTCCCATCACTGCAGTTCAGGTGTGCAGAGTAACATTAGTCTTAATGGGAATGACATGTAAATCCTTTCTGTACTGAAGCAGGGGGAAGAAACGCTACAGACTGCATATAGATAAACTGTGAAAGTGAGTGATGCAAAAATCTGCAAATTAGTTATGAGGTGATTTAACTGTACTCTTCTTTACTGCATTTATAGTCTGAAACAAATTCCCGCTAAAGTGGGTGTATTTATATTCATAATTTTATCAGTTAAACTATAGAGCATTATATTGTAGTTTCAGCCAGCTCTTCACTGCTTATCATTCCAAATCTGAGTTATGCAATATCCTGCAGTGAAACTATTGTAATTTTATAATGGATATTATTTTCTGTAAAATAAACTGCAAAATAGCATCCACTGTACTGTACATCACTCCTTTTAAGTAATTATATTAGCGTGAATATGGATGACTCGCTGGCTGGCTCAACAGGCTACACAAGCATTTACATTAACTTCTGTGGTACGAATCTGGCCGTTGTAGGCAGTCATTGAAAGTCATTACCATCTGACATCTGTTTGTTGGCCTAAGGCGGTGTTATGCTTGAATATACAAATCTGAAATTTGCTTTTTGTTGGCATTCATGCAAGTAAAACTGTCTCGCCTTTGTAGGAGGCAAAGGATTGGGAATCCAGAGAAAGCAAATTCATTTTTAAAAATTTGAGCATATATTTATTTAGATTTGACTAATGGTTTAAAAAAAAAAGTTACCCTTATAAGAGCTTTGGGTACTCTGACACCTAATTTATCTTACAACAATGTAAATATACTCAACAGCATTGAAAAAACAAACATCCATCAGGGACAAATTAACTCATCCAGCCAATGAATCAGCTACAAAAACACACTTACCACCCCCCTTCATTTCTGGGAACACGCTTAACCCTCTGCACAGAACCCCATTCAAATACATGAAATTGCCAGTTCTTTATTCTAGACCTTAGATTTACGTGTTATTTATTTGAGAGACTAGAATGGCTCATTATCTTGGAAAAACACATTTTAGATTGCCTAATAACTATTAATATAGAATGTTTGTTTATTTTGGGGGCATCTGCTGTACTATCTCCAAAAGTATCCATAGCCAACATTATGGCTAAATGACCTGCAATATTTTAGAATAAAAATAAAACTTTATTTGTGGAAATGTGAAAGTCATCAGAAGCTAGGTTTTCCTTCCCCCTCCGCCCCCACAGAATAGATAAGTGTATTTCTGTCACTGTCAGGGTTAGATTTTGTATGTAAAATGTCAGGCCAGAGTGGACTTTATGGTAGAACTATAAACACAGCTGTTCATAACAGAAATGTTGACACAACCTTTACTCTAACAGCACTTGCAGTACAGCAGCAAAAATGATCATTGAACTGTATTTTTCTTTTGAACAGAAAATGTAATCAACCATAAAGATGAAGAAGGTTTTACCCCTCTGATGTGGGCTGCAGCGCATGGGCAGATAGCAGTGGTAGAGTTTCTGCTTCAGAATGTAAGGAGAAAATACAGTTCTTCTCAAAATCTTTAGTTCATTTTATATTGCTAAGTTTAGAGATGTAGTAGCATCTGCAAAAGTAATAACTTTAATTGCCCCACAAAGGGGAAATAAAAGGCCAGTGTGGTTGGGGCACACTCTGCTTTGGAGCTCTGCGTTATGTCAGTGCATAATGTCATTGGTATCCTGAGCTCCAGCACTTCCTGTAAGTATCTTCTGTGGCTCAGCCCTCCAGCCAAGTCACATCAAGCTTAAATCCCCATTGAGGTAACGAAAAGGTCCAAATGAAAATCCAAACAAATCTGAATAATGTTCTTGCTCCATTCATCTACTGAAGTCTTCTACTTACAAATCCTATCTCAGGGCCACCCCCACAGGAGCCTACTCTACTCCCTATGGGTGTCTTTGGGACTACCCGCCCCCCACATCCCTGTAGATTTCTGTCTGTAGTAGAGTTCTGCTGCCTCTGTAGTCTCTCTCAGACTCCAGCTGCAGCTTTAATCACTCTAACTCTAGTGCACCCAGCTGGGATCGCTAACTGCCCTTTCGTGGCTAGATTGGGGCAAGTCTGAGCCCAGCTTGCCTTAAAGGGCCCTCCAGCCTGTGACAGTAAGGTTTCTAAATAGGACTGGTAACATCTTTTTTTTTTTTCTTTTTTTTTCCTTCAGGGTGCAGATGCTCAGATTTTGGGGAAAGGGCGAGAAAGTGCACTCTCATTGGCCTGTAGTAAGGGATACACAGATATTGTCAAAATGCTGCTTGATTGTGGAGTTGATGTAAACGAGTATGACTGGGTAAGTCTGTCACTGGAACATACATTATCTTAGTGTGCATTGGTCAGAAATTTGCTCCTAACTCTAGAACAGACATGGATTTGAAACCCATATTAAGTTTTCAGAAATGTAAGCTTGGAAAACCTAGGACATGGTGTACTAATTGATTGTCCCTGTTTTTGTACAGGACCAAGAGACTTTTTTTCAGGTCTCTGTGGCCAACTGTAGTCTCTTGGTGGGATGGATGGGGAGTGTCTTCTAAGCTGAAATAGGAGGGCTAGATGAGATTGTTCCTGGGCTCACATGATAGCTGTGAATCAGGGACCTTGAGTGTTTGTCCTCACACCCCAGGGCTTACTATGGACCTTTTGGGAAGGTGAAGTGTTTGTTTTTCTCCAAACTAGTGGGGTGTTCCCTACCCAGGTCTTGTTGCCACAGAAAACTTTGCTATATCAGTACTTACTATAGAAGAGTTCCTTATGCAGAAAATTACAGAGAATTACCTATGATATTATTAGCACAGGGGAGGGCTACTCCCTGAAGCCAGGGAAAAAATATCTCTGGGACGAGGGCAAAATCTAAGATAACCTTTAAAATGCAGCTGCTTTTAGAAGACAGAAACTGGCCTTTGACTCTTGTGAATTTTGCATTTCAAAGGAGATGTCATTGATTAAACTGCACTGTCAGAAACATAAGGGCAAAAAAGCCTGTATGATAACATAACAGAGAAAGGGTCTAAGTTAAAAAAGTATTCACGTACTCAGTTTTCCCTTTTTTAACATAAATGTCAAGTTAATCAATTTTTATGGTGTGATGAATCTTACAGTTGAATTATTTACATTTCACCATAAGGATTCCTTTAGAACAATGGCAGCAGTACAAAATATAAATAAGAGAGATGAGAATGTATTTCAGGTTAATAGTCACATTTGAAAAGGTTTCAGTTTTCAGATTTTGAATTTATAGACAGTTTTCTGAAGTGGCTGGAATTTATGTACGTGATGAGTGCTTCAGAAGATTTTGTACAAGTTAAATATTTTTCCATATTAATGCAGTAAAAATGTCTGTTGCCACTTTATTTATATTGCATCAACAGTGTGCTCAGTACTAAGCAATAGCAGTAAAAACAGTGATCCAGAATTGAGGTGTGGATTGGTTAATTTGTGCCACTCTGGAGTTTGGGCATGGAACTGGCATAACCAGCCCTTGTGATCACCCCTTGTGTGGGAGTTGATCTGCTAATTCCTGCTCTTTGGGCTGTTGGCAATTGCTATAATTTAGAACAGCCTTCATGGAAACACAAACAATTTGGGGCAGTTTCTGCCTTGAAGAGTCAACAAACTTTAGGTTCTGCAGTCTGACTCACAGAGACAGATTTGCCCATGCAAAGGTCTTTTCAGTTCATTAGGACTAGTCACAGGAACAGGGGTCTGCAGACACAACCCACTTCCAGCATTATGGCCTAAATATAGACCTATAGAAGATGGGGGACACAGAAAACCATAGTTGGAGAAGAGCTGGTGACTTTTTCATTGCACTTTATGACCCCTGTTATCTGAAGGAGTCACATATGTGTACTACTTATTATCAGGAAGGAATTACAGATACAGTCTGTTCAGTTTTTGAACTAGATACATGAACTCCAGCTATTAAAGACTGTAAGTCTTTTTTCTTCTTTTGCAGAATGGAGGGACACCTCTTCTATATGCAGTACATGGAAACCATGTGAAATGTGTAAAAATTCTCTTAGGTGAGCACATTAAGGATAACATTAAGAAATCAAACCTAAAATAATTTTATTATTGATAATGATGAACTACTAATTATCAGCATAATTTAGGGATTTTGTTCATTCTATTTTATGTAGAAAATGGTGCTGATCCAACTATTGAGACAGATTCTGGCTATAATTCCATGGATTTGGCTGTGGCTCTAGGCCATCGGAGTGGTAAGGATTTAGAGCCCTTTAGGTTTGGCTGTTTTTATTGCAGTTTGTTTGTGTAGTTACAGTAACAGTGCTTTACACATGTAAGAAGATAAAAGTCCCTGTCCCAAAATAGTTCTAGATTGCTAAATCTGTTAGGGCTGTTATTTTCAGTTGATTATGGGCTAGTTAAACATCTTAATTATGTAAATATTAATTGACTAAACTCACATTGTTTTATTTGCTTGACTTGTGCTTTCAAAATCTATTAAAATGTCAGCTCTAGCAGCACGTGCTGCGTACATCTTACAATATGTAATTTAGAGGACAGACCTGGATTGTTCAAGGAACTAGTCACAGGTCTTTCACCTCTAGTTCATGAGCCCAGGTCAATAGTGAAAGAGTCACTGTTCTTGAGCCATGTCTTTTAGGCACAGTTGGGAGTGTATCTAATTTACAAACTCCTTTGTCTATGTGGAGACAACTGTACCAGAGAGAGGATTTATTCTAGGAGAGGGCAGGCAGTGACACTACTACCCCCTCCACCTCTAAGAGTTTGGCCATAGGAAGACAGCGTTAAACCGTGTGTTGGGATACACAAGAGCCCTGTCTGCTGAGGCTGCCTTCCCTCTCCCAGCAGCCTTTCAGCCTGGGGTCCAGCATTCTCTGAGAGGGGGACATTGTTGTTCGGTTTTTTGAGCACTTGGGCCAGGCATCTGCTCTCATGTACATTAAATAGTCACAGGATTCTTGGACTTACCTCTGTGAACTATTTGAAATTGTTTGTATTTTCATCTAAAACCACAAACATTTCATGGTGGTAGGGGGCATTTCTTCCAGGGTCCTGCATGGTTGTACAGAGTCAAAAAGGGGCCTCTTCAGTGGTGACCCTGGTGTCTGAACCATGTGAAATCTTTAGTTTTTTTTAAACCCTGAAGTGAATAAAAAATGATAAGCCTATCCAGGCATGTAACTGCTGCAAGCCCCTGGGCTTATGTTGGAATTGATAACTTCATGGATGGCTCAGATGTGGACTCCATAGCGGGTTCAGTGTGTAAATTCTGAACACTGAGGAAAATCACTACAAAGTTTCCAACAGTGACGATGATTTTACCCCCTAGTACTCACATGCTCTGCACTTCTAGGTTAGAATCCCCCATACCCTACCTTAGCCTATCCCATCTACATTTCCAAACCAGGCCACAGATCAGGGCTTCCTCCCATGCTCACTCAACACACTGGCCCTCTGTTAGTGTATTCAGTGTTTTGCATTACATGATGTTTTAATTTTCATAGGTGATACGGATCCATAGTGCATTAGTTCGTCTTGTACAATCATCTAATCAAAATAAACAAGTCAGCATCTAGCAGTAAAATACAACAACAGTAGTGATTTGGAAATCATTGAACAGTAATTAACTAGGTTGTTTCTCCACTTTAGTTCAACAGGTTATTGAGGCTCATTTATTGCAGCTCCTTCAAAATATCAAGGAGTAATGCCCTGCTGATAATAGAAAATTGTTCCAGGCCTGAAGATTTGGACTGTGTTTTAGCCCCACAATCAGTGATAAAGGCTTGTTAACTTATTTAACTTTATCTCAGTGAAAATATTTGCTGGTTTTAGTCAGATTTTAGCATACTTTATGTATTTCACTGATGTTCATAGAAATCTCTGATAATTGATCCTTTTGTAAATGTATTTTATGTAAATTTTAAAAAATTTAATCTGTGTTGCATGAAAACCTTGAATAAAAATGTAATTATAGCTGCGTAAATGTTCACATAAGTACAGTAGTTCACTTTCTACAGAGTATTCCGCTAGGTTGTGTCAATGATATGGTATTCACATAGACTTCGTTTTAGATTTTTAGGTGTGTACCACAGAAGACAAGTGTCTTTATTGTTTATAGGACAAAAAAAGTGCACAATGTGTGGTTGTTTACAAATTCTTATGCAGTTGAATTAAAATACTTTGTCAATTTCTATATTTGTCTGATTAAACTGTTTTTTGTGGGGGGAAAAAGCAATTCGGCAATGGGAGCTCAATTCCACTCAGTAGTTTGCTCCAAAGGATTTAAGGACCTAAATCAGAAACAGACTGTCTGCTCTGCTTCTTTTTTGCCAATCAGGTTGTGCAGAGACAGCATTCCCTTAGCTGGGTTTCCCCTGGCATGGGGGAGTCCCCAGCAGTCTTAGACCCGGCATATCTGGCTCCTAAACCACCCTCTTCAAAGTGCCTGGCATAGTGAATGTCAGTGATTGGTGGGGCGGGGAGGAGGGGAAAAGTACCTAGAGAGCACTGTACCCCAGCCAGCTATTTTCAGCTGACATAGTCCCTTGAGTATCTCCTTGCCAGCTGATGCAGTTTTAGAGCAGTCATTAGGCCAATTTAACCTGCACCGGGGAAAGGCAGAGAATCAGGAAGCGGTGACTGGCTCCCTGGTAGGCTTCCCTCTGCTTTACCAAGTCTAAACTCAAAAAGGCAAAGAATGTGATTCTTAATCTTTGCACAAACAACAAATCAGCTTCTGAAACAGAATGTTAGAGTGTTATGGATTCTTAGCACTGTTTTTCCTCTACATGTCCCTTACACTGTGCTGTTTAAGAATTATCCTAAAAAATATAACAGGATGACATGTAAAATGTCAGAACAAAGGGCTTGGGAAGGCCATGGACCCCCAGACTAGTCCATGGGTCAGAGCCAGAGATATAATAAAATACTGGTTTCATCGTTTCAAAGTGAATGAAACAACCGGGGGCAAATTTAAATAGCTACATGAATTTAGCTTGAATTCCAGGCCAAATTCTCCCCTAACTTACACTGTACCTTCATTGAGGTTGTACCAGGTATAAGTCAGGGCAGAATTTACACTCTGGATTTTGGTTGCTAGGAAAGCCAGTTAAACATCTGTGACAGTGAGTTCTCTTTCGGAGAGTCAAAACCTTAGAGTGAACCATAAAGAAGGAGCTTTGAACAGAAGAATGCCATTGATCTTGCATGGTTTGCTAAAATCCTAGCTAATGCTGACTGAGCATTATTATTATGTGTACCACTTCATCTTTCAACATCTTTAACTGCCTTTTTTCTTATGTGGGTGAGGTCACCACCTTCTCTCTCTAATATCCTGGAACCAACACAGCTACAACTACAGTACATACTTTTTCTTACATAACATTTATATCTCTTGCATCCCATCATGGCTCTAGTTAAATTATGTATATTCGTCAAGTAAAAAGAACACCAAATCTGAGGTCGGGGGGGGGGGAAGGTAAAAATGTTCTATTATAATTTTAGAACTGTATTAGCAAGTTTTTAAATCTATCTATTGCTTGTAATGTGAGTAAACTCTTTAATAAAAAAAAAAAAGCCTGAAGGAGATGGTAATTATTGTAGAGTTGCAATATTGGAAATATTTAGATGTAATAGCCTTTGTGGGGAAGTTAACTGATGTTTAAAGTTGTCTTTAATAGTTTTCATATCTGTTTATACAATGTGTATATATACTAGAAACAATTTTTCTTGAAATTAATGGTTTTATGATCTGTCAAATACTTCATTTCAAATATATTTCATGTATATATGGCATATAAATATGTATAAAGAACAAAAAGTCCTTTTTCCTGTGGATTTATATAATAGAAAGGGGTCATTTAAAGTATAAGCATTCAATAGCTGTTTCACATTTTGTTTTAACCTTCAGTTGGTACTGAATAAATGTAATCGATATAAATTTATTGCCATCCAATAGTTTTAAAATGTGATTTCACCCAACTTGGATTTTCAGATTGGGTGGATGAAAGATAGAATAAATGGAAAGAAACAAAGTAGGAAAAACAATTTGTCTTCACCTTTTTGCCATAGAATTTCAAACCATTTTGTGGGCTCTACAGTGATGTGTCATACAAATGCCTATGAATAAAGTTGAAAATGTTCATCTTTAGAAAGTTACCTATTTTCTGAAGTCAGGAACACTTTCTGTAGCTTGACCTTTTGCTGTTAGCAATGCAACTGGAATTGAAGTTCACTCAGAAGCCATTGTGATGGCACTGTAGGGAATAGATAAAAGTGTTTCATGAACTATGATTCTAGCATCCTGAGGGAGGCTCAGTCAAGAGCAGGAGAACTGTGAAGGGAAAGTTTAAGGAGGGGGAACTCTTCTACCTTTATTGTTCTGTTTTCATTTGAATCAAAAAAAGTGCAGACATCTGTTACTGTTCTGTATTCAACAGGGTGGCCCTAGTCCACATGTAAGCGCACTCTTTTATTGGTGTAAACACTACTCAGTATAAAAATACAATAGTGGTACAAAATACAAAAGGGTTTGTTTTGTACCTTAAAGGAGGAAAATTGGAACAAGCTGAGAAACCCTGATACAGTTGCTAACATTCTAAAAGTTAGGCCACCACACTAGCTTTGATAGAATAAATGACTTCTTTAGCCTTCATCTTCTGGGTCATATGGTTTTGATGGTACTACTGGTTACCTATGAGCCAAACTCCGTCTTTGAATGTAGACGCATCTTATGATTGGGCCATAGGACTGGGAAATAAGAAGGTTCTTAATTTTGATTGCAGCTCTTATGCCGACTCCCTCTGTGACTTTGGCCAAGTCACTTGATTTCTCTTCTTCAGTCTCTTCCTATAGGAATTGAAAATAATGCTTCCCTACTTATCTCATAAGGATGTTGAAATGCTCTGAAAATGAAGGATTTCTTTCTTCTTTCCAGTGTAAATCAGCAAAAACTCCAGTGAAATCAATGGAGTAAGGCTGGTGTGAGAGAGTAACAAATCAAGCTCAAAACATACTGTGAAGTGCTGCAAATTAGTAGTCAGACAGGAATTTTTCCACAAAATGTTATTGTTGGAAAATGCCGATTCATCAAAACTGAAACCTTTCATGGGAAAAGTTTGGTGTTGATGAATTTCCCATTTCAAAACATTTTGGACTTCCTTTTTAAATTGTCAATATCCCATTTTGGCATTTTTGAAAGAAAAAGTTCAGTTTTTGGTTGAACACAACCTATTTTTTTCATTATTTAATTTATTATAATTAAGAAAAAATGTAAAATTTTAAAAGGTCAGTCTAAAGGAAATGTGGAAATTATTGAAACAAAATGTTTTGACTGACCCATTCCAAAAAGCTTTTAGGATTTTTGTTTTGCAAAAAATTTTCAAGTTTTTAAACATTCCATCCTGATGTAAGAGAAGGTTTTGTTTTATATCTCAGATTCTCGTGGCACAAGAAAACAATTTTCTTGCACAGTTTTACCAAGTGTTATATTCAGTGTTGCCACTCTGCATTTGAGTTAGTCAAAAATGTTTTTTCACAGAAAAAAAAATTTTTGCAGAAGAAATTAAAAAAAAAAAAATTTCTATTTGAAAATACTGCCATGGTATATCACAGGAATTGTAGTTCAGGAGCCTTATGCTCCAAGTCCCCTCTACATGCTGAGCTCCCTGGTTAGACTGTTCCCCAAAGTACACCACAGTCTCACATATTGAGAAGTGAAGTAGTGTATATTGGGAGTCCCTGACCCTGGTGTATCATGGTGTACCATTGTGGCCAGGGTGTCCCGCCTATAGAGGAGAACATTTGCCTCATATCCACAAATTACAACTCCCATGAGGCCCTGGAGCTGCATTTCCAAGTTGAAATATTTTGATGTTCAGATCAAATATTTCAATTTTGGGGCATTTGTTTTTCTGACAAAAAGATCAACATTTTCCCTGGAAAACAGACAATTTGCAACAAAAAAGTTTAGTCAAAATCCCAGTTTTCTGATAAGTTTCAACAGAAAATTTTTGACCAGCCCTACTCTGCATACCGTGGGCCTGTTACCACCAGAGCAGCTCTTCCATCCTAGATGTATTGCAGTCTGCCTCAGAAAGGACAGACTGCTTTTTACACTTTTATGTGGTGCAGTATCTAATACATTTCCAGAGCAGTGTAAAGCCTTTCTCCTGTTCATTCATGTTTCCAAGTTGCAGTGTATTGTGATCTACTTTGTGGAGGGCACATAATAAATTAATTAGAACTAAAATTACATGACTGCAATACATTGACAGCTGCTACTTTGTTAGTGACAGGTTGAGATCACTTGGCAGTGGAAGACAGCCTTGAGTGATCTTAAAGACAGGCTAATGAAAGCCAAAGAAAAAAGTGAAACTCTGTTCATGTAATGCAGCAGTGAAGACAGTATGAGTTACATCAACTAAAAATTGAAAATTAACACTTCTGCTTTCCGTGTCATTTCAAGAGTTAATGATCTAGATAGGGGAACTGTTATTTAACTTGTGATCATGATTAGAGAAAGGGGCAGCAGTGGTGAGAGAAGGCAGAGCTGATGGAAAGATGAAAAATAAAGAATAACCTCAAATAGAACACTTTAAATATTTACACATTTAAAAAATAAGGTCTGTTCATTTAATAATCCTCATAAGAGAATATAAATAGATACACAATTTACATAGCAAGAGATTACAATCCTGTGAAGAGTTTTATACAACAGATGAAATTTAAGAACTTGTTTTTCTGAAATCCAGATGCATCTCCCTGTGGTAGCTTGTAGTGATTGGCAGGCCCAAAGAAACCATCCAGTCTTTTAGCAGATGTGAATTAGAGCCAGTGCTCCATCCAGTCCCGTGTCTGCCTCTGACCAGAGCCGCTAACAGATGCTTCAGAAGGAGATGCAAGAATCCCTATAATGACTAATGGGGGTTGGGGGGAATCTGTCCATTAGGGAAATTTCTTCTCAACCACTAGTAATGGGAATAACTTTATTATTTAGCGTCCAGAGTGTGCTAGGCACTTTATAAAACTGCTAGGTAGTATATATAACCCTGCTGCTTCTCCTCTGCTATGGGGCCCTGCTCTCTTGACTCCACTCTGTTGCGCTCTGGTCCATCAGCCTCCCAGTCTGAATTCCTTACTTGTGCTTATGAGACAGGTACACGCAACCAGCCAAACAGAAGACACTGCCAAAGTTTAAGGAGCCAAAGGTAGTCTCTGGGGCTTCCTCTTGTGTTCTTAAGCAACTCCTGTTGCTGGCTGGAGTGAGCCCATATGGGTATGTCTGCACAAGCCTCCTAACTGAGGTAGACAGGTGCATCGCACTAGTGGGGCTCAAGCTGGGACTCTGTGTGGACTCTGCGGCTCTGGCAGAGACTTGGGCTAGCCCCCTGCGCCCAAGCCTGGGGGGATGTGACATTATCTAATTAGAATTTGACCACACAAATCATTGTTGCTACCACTGTTATATAATTGCAACGAATCTTATACAAACTGTAATACATGGCCAGAAAGGGTTAAGCATCCTGCAGGCTAAATGACCCAGAGTCAACTTGTAGAGCCATGTTAGAAAAGTATATAAATGGTAATTAGGGCCACTCCATGTTAGACAGGCTAGAACTTAGAAGTTCAAACCTGTATTGTTAGAGAATTGGAGGTGATACTAATTGTGTGTGTATATCGTGTTAGATGTTAGCCGTGTAAACAAACAGTTCCTGTGTGTCCCTATAGCTATTAATTCAGCGATCAAAAGGAAATATCAACATTTAAATGAACTGTAAACATAGTAAATCACTGTATTCATCTCTCTTTGAAATGTATAGCAAATCACCTGAGAATGGTGGAAAACGGGCGATTGCCTTATGTTAAGCCATATAGCTAATTATCAGTGATGCTTAGGAAATAGGTTTATTTAAACGTCTCCATAATTGCCTATTGTGCGCCTGAGGATTCCGAACAGTACAAGAATGTCTGGGGTCCTGATCCTTTTTATCTCAGATCTGCTTGATGCTTCATGCAGGGGAAGCTTAAGCCAAAAGGCTGAGCTCTCCAGTCCTAACCTGGAATCACCCTGAATATAAACATTGGACTATAACCTATGAACTAATTATGAAAGGACTCTTTGCACCTACAAAGCTCACCATCTGTACTATGAATCTGAATCTCAAGAACTGTATTCATGTCTGTGTGTATATGGTTCTTTTAACCAATACCCTCTCTCTTTTCTTTTTTAATAAATTTTAGTTTAGTTAATAAGAATTGGCTGTAAGCATGTATTTGGGTAAGAGCTGGAATATTCATTAACCTGGGAGGTAATGTGTCTGATCCTTTGGGATTGGTAGAACTTTCTTATATTATGAATAAAATTTTCAGTAATCCTCATCATATTTGACTTGGGTGTCTGGGTTGCTTTAAGGCAGGGGTTCTCAAACTGGGGGTCAGGACCCCTCAGGGGGTCGTGAGGTTATTATATGGGGGGGGGGTCATGAGCTGTCAGCCTCCACTCCAAACCCCGCTTTGCCTCCAGCATTTATAATGGTGTTAAATATATTTAAAAGTATTTTTAATTTATAGAGGGGGGTCGCACTCAGAGGCTTGCTATGTGAAAGGGGCACCAGTACAAAAGTTTGAGAATCACTGCTTTAAGGCTTCTAGGTAACCAATAAGGTAGTACAGAAGCTGTTTTGTGCTGGTTTGTTAAATCTAAGTATTGGAATATTCACCAGCTTTGGGGATTGTCTGCCTCATTCTTTGCAGTTCACCCTAATTGAGTAACTCCAGTGTGGCCCCCCAGGACTCTGGTCACAGGGAGTTGAGCCACGTAGCCTGAATCACTGCTGGAGCCTCAACATCCACACTGATAATTTTAGTGCACTATCTCAAGCCCTGCTAGCATGAGTCTGTCTACTTGAGCTGGGAGGCTTGCTCCCATCTGCAATGTGGACATACTCTTTGTGGGGGCCAGCTGGGAGTTGGAGGCAGGTTCTGGCTACATGACCTCTCCTACCCTTTCCCTACCACCATGTCTCATGCCTCCTGGATCTCTGGAGACATCCGGCCTTTCATTCCCCCAGTGCAAAGAATGCAATTGAGCTTAGCCTTTGCATGTGGGGGAAAGGTGGCTCCTGGCTACCCTGCGTGTGCACTCATGCACAGGTCGATCACAAGTTGGCCCTAAATTAGACATAAAACAACCTGGGATGACAAACAAAGGGTCACAACAGGGTCAGATTAGAGATACTTCTTATTCCATTTGCATTTTACTAGTTTTTTTATTTTGTCTACATTTGGGGGCAAAACCAGGACAGAGGCTGGGAGTGGATGTCAGTGATGAAATGGCAAGGCACAGTACAGCAATGTATGATTGCTGGCAAGTGTCTCTCTGAAGTTTGGTTGTTAAAGACCCGTACTAGAAAAGGGCCCTGCTCTTACTGGAGCCAGGTGGGCACTTTGTCATTTGGCTTCAATGGGAGCAGCAGAAGATACAAAATTAACTTCTCTCTTGCTAGTTTCCTTTGTCTCATTCATCCATCCACTCCCAGCTTGGTGTGATCTTTCACAACCCTAGGGAGAGGGCAGGGATAGCTCAGTGGTTTGAGCATTGGCCCACTAAACCCAGGGTTGTGGGCTCAATCCTTGAGGGGGCCATTTGGGTATTGGTTCTGCTTTGAGCAGGGGGTTGGACTAGATGATCTCCTGAGGTCCCTTCTAACCCTAATAATCTATGATTTATATACCCTTCAAAAAGCTCCCAGTTAATGTATTCTAAACTCCTACACCTGAGGCTGACCATATATAAGGTCCTACTTCATTCACAATATTGTGAAAATTGCAGATTTCACAATTAGGTTTTCACCACAATTTTGTTTTAAATGAGCTTACTTTGCCCAGTTCACAATTTAGCACACATTTTGAGGTTTGCAAGACACACTTTTTCCCCCATTAGTACATTAAAATGATCTTGGACAGTTTGAGGATTCACCTGTAGTTGTACAGCATTGTCCAGAGAGAGCAAAGGGATCACTTTTGATCTTGCCTAATTCTGTGGAGGCCAAGCATGCAGTATTTTGGTACGGACAAGTCTTCACAAAGGAAAGACAGGGCATGAAGGAAACCACTGCTGCAGGGTGTACTGCATGAACATTCAATGCTTGAAAAATGTAAATGGCTAAAGTGACTGGGCTCAATTTCTACAGCAGTTGTGTTAAGACTTTTAGTCTTCTGAATTTTATATTGTACTGGTCATGTTTGTAATGAATGTAATATAGATGCACCAAATTGTCTGATTATCAAAAAATTTCACAGGGATAACAATAGTTAAGTGTTTATATCATTCCAGCAATTTTTTCTTAAGCAAATAAGTCTACTGTGGCTTTCCCAAATTACCACTATTAATAAAAGTCCATTATTACTTATTTCCGATTTTCCATGTTTTGTCTGCAACTCAGTTGCAATTATTTGAAGATCATCCCATGATTCAGGTGGGGTCTTAACCATATACCATTTTCTTCATGGTGCTTGCTGCTTGGTGTTTTTGGTGGGGATGTGGCTGAGCACGGAGGGGCTGATGCCAGCATTTGCTGCTCTGCAGCCTTCTTCCCCTTCACCCTTGTGTGGATTTTCCATCATGTTTTTGAACTTATCAGCATACTGTGCTGTTACTCCTCCTTTCCCGCAACCAAGGATAGGTTTGGTATGGGTGGGGAGCCAATGGGAGTCCTGCAGCACAGTATCAGGCTTCCACATTGTCTTGAGATCCAGGATGGGAGACCAAACCCTTGGCCATACCGTTGGGAGTAGGCTGTGTTCCAAAGGGCTGATGCAAAGGAAAACTTGTGAGTCCCACTCCCTGGCCATTCTGCGGTCTCTCATGTAGAGATGATCTAGCTCTCTGCGTGTAGCTAATTCAAACCATTTGTGTACAAATGTTATCCAGGTCTGAAGAAACATGCTGATTACGGATCTCTAGAGGGGACTAAAATCAGCCATTAAATAGTAATAAAAGAGTAGTTTGGTATCCACACAAGGAATCCCATGAGCCAGATTTGAAAACTGTCCACTTCCTATCCTTTATTCTTGGCCTGTTTTCATTATACCTCTTATGTTTCCTTGTGCAAATATAATGGTCCATCTCAAGCACACTCCACAGAGTAAACATGCTTTGAGCAACAATCTCATTGTCAGTCATTAACGAGCTGCCCTTTTTATAGCCATGACAAACTAGGACTAATTTTAGATTTCCATAGAGAAGGTGCCTCTTTTCTTATGCCTCATCATTTAATGACCTTTATATGATTTTGAAGCAAGCTTTGAGTCCTGAATCAACTGAGAACATTTATAGAGAGCAATAAACTAGAGACAAAGATATTTTATTGCTCTTATTTTTATTTTAGGATTGCTTTCATTTTTGGACAAGCATGTTGGAAGCAGTATATCATCACCAATGAAAGATGCAGTCAAACAGAGTTTATCTACACTTTCAGGTAATCTATTCCTCCTAAATAGTTCACATTTACTGCAAAATGAACCACATGTGACTCCATAGTCTCATGACTCACTAAAGAAAATGTTTTTCATCATTCTTATGGCAGGAGGATGGAAACAAGAAAAGGCTGATCATTTGATGACTGCTCCAGTCCTTCACTCCTACACCAGAAAGATGGTTAGCATTCCATTCCAGCACAGTTTCCCTGACCATTGTGGACAGCAATTTTTTCTCCAAACAATGGTATAAAACCATGGAGTGTAGACATAGCCTGGTAATGGACAGATCTTCATTAGTATTGTTATAGCAGTTCCGCTTGTATGCACCTCCTGCTGTGCAACATGTATGCTTTCAGGAAGTATACTGCAATGTCTGGCAATGAATGTATCAACTGGGTGAATTAAGAATCCAGTCACTTGGAACGTTAAAGATCAAAGATATTGTTAGGGGTTATTCCCAGGGAAGATGTCTGAATAGATCTCTCAGTTGAGGTTGATTTGTCACCAAATGAAGCTAGCAGTTCTTTAGGCGCACAGGACTGAAGGGCACATCCGTCTTCAACAGACAAGCACTGATGAAGTCAACCATGCACACAAGAGAATTAGAGGATCTGGGGAGAGCAGCAAAACTAGGTGGAAAGAAGGAGACAGTCTGGAACACAAAGTAGCCACAGCAGCAGGAGGGCCAGGAAGGTGAATTGCAGCAGTTTATCCACACACAGGTATTTATAGGGGTTTTCTGAATTTCCTGCTGAGGGAGGCTAAGTAATCCTGGGTACCCCAAAGAAATTCTGAACTGTTAGAAATCCAACAAGCAGCACTGCTTGTATTGGTGGTAAATTACTTGGACTCATTTGTTCTGTGGAGCAGCTGCATGAAAGAGTGGCAAATACAGCTGGATGACAGATCTTTTCATAGCCAGCACAATTTTATGATATGTTAGCAGTTTTATTTCTCTGATACAAAATGTGCCCTTAGGGCTGGCATTCCCTTCACATACTGTATCTTTGAAATTCAGTTATTTTCTTGCACGCATCCTGGGATAATATTGTATGAATGAACCAACCCTTCCAGAACATTATCAGCCAGAGAATGATGGATGTCATGTAGCCCTTTTAGCATGTTTAATGTACTGGCACTAATCTATGTTACACTGATCCTGGGGCCTTTAGGCTGCTCTAAATTACACTGGCAGGAACAGTCTGTTGAAGACCATTCCTCTGGCTAGGGATTACTGGAGCATAACACACTCCAGTCATGTCCCATCGTATTCCCACATTGCACCAATCATGTATCCCTATCCCTAACCCTGGAGACAAGAGTGGCTGGCTGGCAGAGAGCTGGCTATGATGGCTTTACACCATCCAAGAATTCGCCTGTTCCAGAGGGAGCCCCAGCTACCTCTGTAAGGCAACTTTCCAGCTCCTGTGTGCTGTTTGAGCAGTGCAAAGCAGGCAGAAGGGTGACTGATGAGCATTTTTATGATATCTCTGTCTCCTATCCCTTGTTTGTCCCTTGTCCTCGGAACAAAAATAAAAATGCCCAATCAAAAGCTGGAATTAACATGCTATGTGCCCTATCACTTTGGTATTATACTTTGTCCAGCTCTCCCTCACTTAATCTGGTTTTTGGTTTCATCCCAATCCTGCAAACACTTACACTCCTGTGTAACGTTACAGGATTGGGACCTTCGATTGTAAAATATGTGGGGCAGTGACTCTCTCTGACTATCTGCTTATGCAAGGCCCAATTTTGTTTGGCACCTTTGAGAATTGCAATAATGCAGTAATCAGGGCCGGCTCTAGCAATTTCGCCACCCCAAGCACGGCGGCACGCCGCGGGGGGGCGCTCTGCTGCTCGCCAGTCCCGCGGCTCCAGTGGACCTCCTGCAGGCGTTTCTGCGGATGGTCAGCTGGTCCCGCGGCTCCGGTGGAGCTTCCGCAGGCGTTTCTGTGGAGGGTCTGATGGTCCCGCGGCACCGGTGGACCTGCCGCAGGCGTGTCTGCAGGAGGTCCACCGGAGCCGCAGGACCAGGGCAGCGCCACTGGAGTCACCTGCCGCCCTCCCAGCAACCAGCAGAGCACCCCCTGTGGCATGCCTCCCCAAGCATGCGCTTGGCACGCTGTGGCCTGGAGCCGGCCCTGGCAGTAATATAGAATATTAATGTTGGTTGAGTGGCCGGCACAGCTGAGGCCAAGCAATTTTAGAAACCAGTTTGACTGCAATGGAACTTAAAGTGGGGTTCTATTCTGAAAAAAGTACTGTAAAAATGGTACCTACTTTCGTCCTTTGGGTATTCAGAACCATAAGTTAGTAGCTAAAATGAGTTTTCACTGTTTTTTACTCATGTTAGCCCTGCAGAGACAACACAGTTGACACAGAAGCTGGATTCTATTCTAGCTTGTGCAGGATCAACGTAATTATTTATTAAGTTGCAGATAGTTTCACCCAGGGATGATGACTGTAGGCATAATGTGACAGGATGGGTTAGCCAGGATGGGTAAGGAAAGGTGTCCCTAGCCTCTGTTTATCAGAGGGTGGAGATGGATGGCAGGAGAGAGATCATTTGATCATTACCTGTTAGGTTCACTCCCTCTGGGGCACCTGGCATTGGCCACTGTCGGTAGACAGGATACAGGGCTGGCTGGACCTTTAGTCTGACCTAGTATGGCCGTTCTTATGTTCTTAACAATATGGCTTCATATATGTTGCTGAGGGACTGATTTTGCCTGCAGAACCTTTTTTACAGGTCCTAATGCATGAGAAGCAAAGACCGCAGCTTAACTCTTAGATCCCAATTGAGTTTTCAGGAATAACAGTTAAAATATCTTTTTACTTGTAAATGGGAGTACAGTTGCTATGGAAATCACTAAGACACAAACATGGAACCTTGCACTGCCACTTAAAGGTCACTTTTCAGAGCAGATCTGACCTTTAGACTATGTTTAAATGGAGTTGTGAAGCCAGTGTAAAAGAGGTCTTAGACAGTCTGCTCCTCCATTACTGACTGACTCTCTTGAAATAACAGGGCTCAAGCCTGGTGTGACCTAGCAGAGTTCCTACAGTCAGCACATTTCGATATTCTCATTGGCTTTTTTTTTTTTAAACCACTGGATCAAACTGTACGGCAGTTTTATTTCCTGTACGACCCAGAGGTTTCTCCTGCTTCAACAGCAGTGTCGTGAGAGTGGTACACCCAATCACCCTTTGGGTATGAGGTGGAGGGGCATTATGGTCCTGCCGCTTAGTTTGAATGACTGCTTCTAATTTCTGGGCTGTATGGCTCAATGTTTGGGGTCAACAAGGCGGCCTTCCTATGTTGGGCTTTCCTATGCAGCTCAATAGCCAAGTCAATGCGGTTTCCCTCCCAAGTGGCACTGTGTGGCCTAATGGCCAGAGTCAATATGACTGCCCTCTCTGTCAGGGCGGTATGACCTAATGGCCAGACTCCCTATAGTTGCCCTCCCAGTCAGGGCTGTGTGGCCTAATGGCCGAGGTCAATAGGGGTCCCTCTCTGTCAGGGTGGTGAGGCCTAGTGGCTGATGGGTTGGAGGGGTAGGCTGCCACCTCAAAGTGGGTGGTGGCCAGGGTCAGGGGACCCAGGCCCTCCCTTCTCCATTGGGTCCCAACCAAGGGCCCTGGCAGTGGCAGGGTTGCCCACCACCACCTTGGCAGGGATCCTGCCAAAAAAAATGCCACTCTAATCTCTGGTTCTACGACCCATTCCCCATTAAATTCCCATGGGTTACTTCTACCTGTTTCTCTGCAGCTTGTCATCTTGGGGTTCGTGGTCTCTCTTCCCTCTGTGGCCTCAGAAGCCTTGGGGTCATGGGTCATCACCATCCGGCTGGCCTCTGAATCCTGAAGTGTCAGCAGTCCTTCCACAGGAGCCTGCAGCGCACCTCCACTCCCTTTGGTAGTCAACCTAGACTGAGCTAAGTTGCTCCCTTTTATATCCTGGTTCCAACTGGAGCATGTTCAGCACAGCCGAGGGGGCATGGCCTCCTTGGCCCACAGAGTAGGATTAACCCCTGCTGAACACTCCATCACATGCAACAAGACAGAACTCTCAAATATCTTTGAATACTTAACTTGGGAAAAAATGAAATGAAACACACCAGTTCTGCATTTTAAATTAATAGCAATGTTAAAATATTAATAAAATATTTGTAACAGCTGTGAATACTTGACATTTAAGCATGAAACCAGCAGGCAGTGCACAAAGAGTCACATGATGGTTGCAGAAGAAATGCATTACCCAGTGTGTTTGGAAAGAGGGTTCAGAGTGAGGCACAGGTTGCCACTGTATGTCATCTGAGACCTTGTGCTGCATATCAAACCTCTGGCTGAGTGGGAATAACTGAGAAAGTGTAGCACAGGCATAATGTGGCTTATGATTGGATACCATAAGCCAATATAATTACCTTAGGTTGCTTTAAATTACTCCAAGCCATTTTGATCTTCAACTGGCCTAGGATCGGGGATGAGGGAGGCAAAAAGTTCCCTTAGAATTTACACTTTGCTCAGTGGAAGATAGAGCCTCTAATTTCTAAAACCTACATATTAATAATTGGCATAGAGACACAATGAATAATAATGATAGTGCTTATGCATCTCAATGCACTTTACAAACATTACTTAGCCTAAGATTTGTTCAGAATCATTAGTAAAGCAAAGGGCTTGGTTTGTAGTTTCAATGCCATAAAAGCATCATTAATCCCTGCAGAACAGAGGACTATTTATTAGGATGATTCTTGCCTTACCAAGCTATAACTTCAGTGTGGTGTATAGGTGACAGCAATAAACACTCCTGCTTTAAACATACTTTTCACAAGGGCATTGAATCTAGCAACAGGAAATGTAATATCATTATGTAAAATGTTTTCTTTCTGCTGGGCACCATCGTTCCCTAATGGTGAGCCATTTATGAAAAGTAATTACAGAAGAAGAGTGACTATCATGGCAATAGAAAAGCCAAAAAGACCTGTTCTGCTCTGCTAAGTGCTTCAGCCTAGGGGCTCAAATAACTCACAATTTTAACCTATAAATTACTGCTTAAAATCAGATTTTAGTACACAAAAGAATCGGAGTAAATAAAGTCCTGTTCAGTATCACAGCTACAAAATTAGCTCCTTCTTTTCTGTTTCTCTAAAACTATCCAGGTTGATTCACAAAGTCAGATCAATATTTTTCCACTGTATGTACAGCATCACTCATTACATGGATAGAGAGTTTTCCTTTCAGTTCCTTCTCCACAGAAAGATTTCATTAGAACTTTCAAATCCCATTTTACGCTCTAAATGCCTGCTCTAATGCCCACTGACTTCAATGGGTGCTGGAGCAAGCCCTAAGTCAGGGGTGTCAAACAGGTGTTAAGAACAGTCTAGAAAAGTACACAATCCTGTTCCATGCATGTATGAAAACACAAGATGTGCCCAACATTTGCATCAATGAAAGGTCTTTAAATTACAATAATATTGCACTGGTTTTAAAAAGTCCTCTCTCTTCCCTTGACGAGTTTTTCTGTATAAGTAAATGATCTAGCACGGGATTACTGAGACACATATTGCAACCACATGCAATATCTTTAGCGACCATATTGTATTAAGGGTCTGAATGGTTTATGTATCACTGTGAGCCAGAGACTGTATGCAACTCCGGGGGGGAGGGTTGCCAAAGCTTTGCCAGGAACTAAGAACAGTGCAGGGTATTGCAGAGTCAGCTCCCTGGCTCCTTCCCCAGCATACATTTCTGTCATCCATTTATCCATCCATCAGAATGTATACAGACCTCATCACTGTAGCAGCAGGTATTTGTGTACCTCATTTTAAAATCTCAGGATACCTCAAATCCTCAGTTAGGACAGATGCTTTGGTAGCTTTTCCCTCCCTTTTTACTTTAATTTCCTCCTCTCCTCACCATAAGTGGAAAAGGAGCCCAGAACCCCCAGTCCTTACTCAGGCAAAACTCCCTCTAGCTTTGGTGGGAGTTTTCCCTAGTAGAGTTCTAGACCAGGCCCATAATAATGGGAGTATTTAGTTTTAAATGACAAACACAAATTCACGAATCACCAAATGATGGTGGGCAGTTGTGACATGCAGTGAATTTTTTTGTTAGTTTTGTTTAAACTATGCATGGACAACAGCCCCATTTACTAATGGTGCCTATACACACCACAATAAAATACAGTAGCACATCTACCCAAGAGAAAGCTTTATTATTGACCTGCAACGTCATTTATTACAAACTCTTCCCCCCACAATAGAAAACATTTCCAATCTAATTTATGTTGTTTCTTTGCTCACTGAACATGTAACTGGAAATCCTATTTTTTAAATCCACTATGCCTTTACAGTGTGAAAACATCTACAGCATAAGAAGCAATTTAACTAGCCTTTTCCTACCCTTTTCTACTTTCATGCTAGATTAGAAGTCATGCTTCTTTCTAGGAGATAGGTCCTTATTATCTGTTGTGACAAAGTCAGGCTGGATGGCTGCAGGAGGGTCTGGGAAAACAGGTATGTTAGCCCTAGAATGCTAAAGGCCTTTTTTCCTACAAGCTGGAAAGGGGTTACTTCAGGTCAATTAGGGACACCTGTCCAATTCAGGGCTGCCTGAAACCTGTTAAAATCTCTCTCCCAGTGAGAGGGGATCCAAACTGCTGCAAGGCTGGTGGCAGCAGGGAGATAGGTTTCTGAAGTGTGAGAGACACCAAAACCCAGTGTCTGTTTAGGGGAAGGACTGACACCCGGGGGCCAGGGAAGGGCATTTCCTTTTTGTTTTGGTGCTTTATAGACTTGTACCTCTTTGTTTGGCAGGGTAGCACTCCTCAGGCCTGCCCAGAGACCTACGAGGAAGGCTCTCAGAAAAACCCCAAAGGGGGAAGACAGACACGCTCCAGAGAGGGGGCTGATTGACCCCAGGCCCTGCCCTGGCCCTATCAGAGGGGGAGCATTAAGCCCGGAGAGGCAGAAGGGGTGCCCTTGCCACACAGTGTAACAGTTGCTGCTAGCAGCCTAGGAATTCATTTTGGAATACTAGGGCAACCATAAAATAAGCAGTTGGTCTGTGAACTGTAACAGTCTGTAGCTTACATGTGGAGCTATTGGAACAAGAGGTTACTACTATATTGAAACGTATCTAGAGAAGTATTGTGTGAGAGAAGAGGGAATTAGTAATTCCTTTGTACATAGTCTTGCTAAGACTTGTACTGTTAGGTATCTCATTACTATAAAACACCACAGGATTCACTTATGACTCAGAACAATTAAAGGAAAAAAACACAACTGAGGACAGGTACATCTGTTTTATGAAGCAACAGTAATGGCTGGATAGTTACAGTTGCAACTGAGTTGTCATTCTAAACCCTGTTTTGAGCCTCTCTCAAAAATCCACAAAGTAACATAATAGCCTCAAAATTAGATGATTAGACCTAAGGTAGAGACTGAATTGTATTACAAAATTTGAAGAAAATTGGATAGGGTGTTTGTTCTTCATAACACCCTAAACACAGGGATGGCGCAAAGTTAAAGAAGTTTTGTAACAGTTTATGCCATTTTGTCACCAAAAAAAAATCCCAAAAGGAAAATGCCCCACCAGAAAGCAGGAAAGAAATAAGTCTTAGTTCACGGAACTCCCCCCAGTGATCTAGTGCCCATAGCCAAAATGTCATTGATTAAAGTTTAATTTCAAAAAGGTTTTAACTTAGTAATGTTGTTATGGAACATCAGTGCTTAGAGTAGGACGTAAAAAAAAAAAAAAAGAAAAAAGTGCTGGAGACCTAATTTTTTAATTTTAGAAAGTAACAAAGCTAGTCCTTTTCCTTGCAGAGAAAGGGACATACCTCATCACAGAACTCCAATTCTAGCAAGTCTTGTTGTGCAGTTGCGGGAGAGGAATTTTCCACCTGAAGTTCTTGAAGAGGGGCTGACTAGGACTCCCTTGTGGGTTGAGCCTGTTGAACCTTTGCTTTATTAAGGCAACCCCACCTTTGCTCTATCACCACTGCCAGCATTGATTGCCCATTTGTCAAGTTTTCCAACAACCACCTTCTTTCTTTTCCCCATAGCCTCTCTCTTTATGCATGGAAGGAGTTCCCTGTACAATACCACTACATTATCTTCCCTTAATATTTCACTTAAAACCTGTGCATTTCTGCACACCTTTTTGTCAGAAATCGCAAGCAGAAATACTTTGGCTAGCTTTTTAAAGAGTTTTTCTAGTCCTGATGAAACCAGGTAGGACTAGCAATCTTGGAAGAAAGTGCTTTCTTGTAAGATCTCCACCTCAACATCCAATAAAAGAGCTCTACCTATGCATGAAAGTGTTTGGATCTTCTCAAGTTGAAATTTGAGGTGTCACAGCAATAAGCCTGATCCAAAGCCATTTGAAATCTGTAGAAAAACTCCACTGACTTCAATGGACTTTGAATCAGATCCAACATGCATGCTGCAGTGGTCTCAGCACAGGGCTGGGATCTAGGAACTCATAAATACTGACCCCTGGCTCTGCTACTATCTCTGACCTTGGGCATGTCACCTAGCCTCTCTGTGCTGCAGTTTCCCCATCTGTAAAAAGGAGGTAATAGTCCTACCTTGCAAGGGGAACTGAGAGAATGAAGTAATTCGTAAAGCCCTTTGAAGATGAAAGTCATTGTATAAGAGTGGTAAATATCTCTAGTAAGAAGTTATATTTTATTTTAATTCTCATCTGAACAGGTAATCTACCTAGCAGGCTTCCACAACACTTGATATTTAAGTGTCCTAACAAGGTGGTCTGGCTTTCCAAACAGTTTGAGATGCAAGAAAGGGCTGCAGAGACTGTCCAGGTAAGACCTTAGAGAAGCAAACTTCTGATGCTTGTTTTCCATAAATTCTTATATAACAGACTCACCACACATAGATTGCAGAGTTAGTCATTCAGCCAGCAGTTTACCTCAGTCTGAACCACAACAGCAGCTGGAAATAGCGGCTTTGGCAGTGAAGGTGTGGAGAGATGGCTCAGACACAATAAGCATGTCCCTATTTGAGAGGAAGGGGAGTCACTCCAGTGAGGTAGAGAGCCACAGTGGAAGGTTATATCTGGTCCAGGGATAGAGAAAAAACTGCCAGGGTAGGAGTAAATATTTTGGGACTGCTCAAAAAAAGAGAAGGCAGCAGATAGGAGCCATTAGTAGCTGACTGAAGGGAGATAGCAGCATCAACAGAAAGTCAGAGAGGATCAAGGAATAGCAGCAGAAGAGGTTGAGACAGAAGGGCAAGAGGGCGTCTGGACATGGATCAGTTACTTGGGTCCATAGGCAATTTTTAAATTACAGGGCTATAAATTTTTAATCTCAAAGTCTTAGTGCCTTGAGTCCAGTTCTCAAGGTTTGTCATCAAAGCCCCTTGACAGAATGATAGCACTCAAATTCAAATGTGCCTTGTATTTCCTGGGTGCCCTTGCTAAGTTTTAGTTAGATCTCAAATATAAAATACAAATCCACTTACACTCTTTGATAAGCCAATTTCTTAAATGGCCATGTTTTGCAATCTCCACTCTTACGAAAAGGATCAACAGCTTAGACACTAAATAAATTATATCCCCAAAATAATCTGAACATTTAAAATGATGAGAAATTAATAAGCAAAGATGAAAAGATGTTAAATACTCAGTGCTATGGAGATACAGGAACCTATTCCAGCTGAAGCATGAATCTATAGGATTTTCTATACACAAACTGTATTTAGGCAAGTAAAAGTAGTTTTGTTCACCGAAGGCACAGAGTACCTACAACCTCCACTGAAACGTTTAGGTTTTTAAGAATTGATTTTTGGGGTATCTAATGCTAGGCACAAGCTTGAAAATTTTGGCACTCATATTCAAGTGCTCTCTCCTAATACCATTAGCAGAGTCACTGAAGCTAAAATTCCCATTTAAACTACTGACAAAGCAATCTCTGTGAGAGCCTTCTCAACTTTGGAGCTTATGCCCCCTGTTCCAGAATAGCCTGAAATGTTTTGATCCTTAAAATATGCTCCAAAGAGTAACTTTTGGAATAGCTATTTAGGGTCATGCTGAGTGAGGACTGTGCATCAGGTGGATTGAGAAGGTTCTTTCAAACAGCTGTGAAAGGGAAAGATTGTTTGGTAGTTTTGCTGACTTGCTGTTGTCCATCTGAAGGGCTCTGCAGCTGCTTTGGTTTTTATTATGAACTTTATTTTTTGATTGACAGCAGGACAGCTACAGCTCGGAATAGGTAGCAAGTTTAAAATAAACTAGATTAAAGCTCAAACTGTGACCCTAGAAACTGGTAAAGAATGCCCTTTCAGCACTGAACTACTATACTAGAATCCAGGTGTTATAAGGTTTGATTTGACGTTTACAGGGAAGCTAGGTCAGTTTTAATGATTTGCGTAGGCCTGTTTTAAACAGAAATGTGAACATGTTTGCAATTCTGCATTGTCAAAGCTGTTCAGAATAAAGGTATGAAGTTTTCTTTGCTGACTGTGACTATACCTAGTGTTGTAATGGTTGCATTCAACATGGCGCGGGCTGGAGTGAAAGTACATATTAATAAAAAAAAAAATCAGCTCAACTTCCAGAAACTGGAAATACTTAGTGACAACCTCTAAATGTTTAGGGCAATCAATGTTAACTTCAAGAGGTAGAGACAACAGAACATGGAATCAGACTAAGCACATACAGAAAAAAATTACAATCTGCTAGTCAATTATATTACCATGAACCACAACAAAAGTGTGCCCCCTCTCACCTTCTTAGGATCTACTGTAATCATGGTTTGATAGATATTTGGATATGTCATAGTATCTTTCCCCAATCTGAACTTTAGAGTCCAAAAGTTGGGGTACCAGCATGAATTCCTGTAAGCTTAATTACCTGCTTACATCTGATAAGCTGCCACCAATCAGGAATTCCAGTGCTTGATACACTCTGGTCCCCCCAAAAACCTTCCCTGGGGACCCCCAAGACCCAGACCCCCTGGATCTTAACACAAGGAAAGTAAACTCTTTCCCTCACCCGTGCCTCTCCTAGGATTTCCCTCCCTGGGTTACCCTGAAGATTACCGTGATTCAAACTCCTTGAATCTTAAAACAGGGAGGAATGTCCCTTCCCCCCCTCCCCTTTCTCCCTCACCCAGAGGCAATACAGATTCAAGCTCCCTGAATCTAAAACAAAGGGATTCCACCCTTCTTCTCTCCCTTCCCTGTTAAGTACAGACTCAATTCCCTTGAGCCTCAACAAGGGGAAAAAATCAAACAGGTCTTAAAAACAAAAAACTTTTAATAAAAAAAGAAAAAGATAAAAGTTCTCTGTAATTTAGATGGTAAAAGTTACAGGGTCTGTCAGCTTATAGAAACTGGAGAAAAAACCTCCTCCAGCAGAAATACAATTTAAAATACTTCCAGCCAAATACACATTTGCAAATACAGAAAACAATCAAAAGACTATAACCGCCTTTCTTACTAAATACTCACTATTCTGAATATATAAGAGACTGTAGCAGGGAGATTGGCAAGAAACCTGGTTGCACGTCTAGTCCCTTCCAGGACCCAGAGAGAACAAAGCCAAACCCAAAAAATACAAACAAAGGCTTCCCTCCACCAAGATTTGAAAGTATCTTGTCTCCTGATTGGTCCCCTGGTCAGGTATTTGGTTCCCTGTTTGTTAACCCTTTACAGGTAAAAGAGACATTAACCCTTAACTATCTGTTTATGACAGGATAGTCCTCTAAATTAGTCAGACTATCTTAGGAAATGCAAGTATTTCTTAAGTGCTGCATGCCCTGAACTCCAGAAGACTCCATTAAGAGTATTAGATCTGCCCAGTTAATTTACAAAATGGCAACTTTTACAAGGAAGTTTCTGCCTAGTTCTACAGGTGGGCAGAAATGCTGCTATTCTGAGATATTCAAGTAAAGTCTTGTGAAAATGATTCTCCATTTGTACCTCTTGGAAGTGTCTGCTAAGGGACAGTTCTTCACCAGCATCCTATATCAAATCTTGATTTTGTGCAACACATTCCATCAGCCATCTTTATGCCACTGCTCTTCTGATAAGTGCTTTGAGACATTACTGCAGTCCATTATTACTGAAATACCCCATATTTTATTATTGACAGAAACTAGATTAATTGAAGCATGGAAGTGCGACAGTACAGATATTCCAGTTTAATGCTATATAGTAAGTGTGCACTGTGAAACAGAATTCCTCTTCCATAAAGTAGGAAACTAAACTGCAACAATTACTGTTTGAATTCTTAGACCAGACACACACAACTTCTACCCTGACTCAAATTGTGGCCATTAAGAAATAGTGGAGAAACTTGTTACAAGTTGCACAATGAAGTCATGGCATGACTTCCATGGCTTGGCAAGATACACGGAGCCCCACCATTTCTTGGTTATGAGGAAACAAGACTGGTTTGCTACCAGTTTTCAAAGTGTCATATTTGGGATCACTGCTGAAGTGTGGTTTTAGTCAAAGTTACTCTAAACATGACATTGTACACGTAGTTTATTTTAGAAGAAATAACTGCCCTGTAGAAATCCACAAAAGGAAAAAAATAACCTTTTTAGCTGCCAGGACTACATTCTCAACCTCAAAGTCAAACTAAAGTTCTCTCTCATCCCTCACCAGAAACAGGCTCTCCAATCCAAAGTCTGGCTTTCAGCTCCACTCCCTTCAGGTATTAGTCCAAGTCAGACTAACCCTTTTTATATGAGTATAATCATTTTAGTCTTAGCCCATTACAACAAATGCTGCTCAAAGAAACACAAACTTGCCATTAAAGCAAGCAGAGGTGACCAGACAGTTAACAGTTCTGTTGTGAGTTTGTAATTTTTATTTTTTTTAAAAACACTTTTCAGAGTACAACCATTAGCTCTACTGAATCTTTCCCTTTCCCAAACTCCATAGTACAGCCTAGCTTTCCTACAGTAATTATAGTGATTTAAGTGAAAATTGATATTGGGACAGTTTTAGTGAGAAAAATAATTTTGCTATAATCCACTGGATTGGGTTTCTCTGTATCTGTAATTTCTGAACACAACACTTGACACTAATACCTAGTTTTCCCAAGTTATCTGCAACCCTTAGTTTTATTACAGACCAATAATATGGATTTATCGGTCAATCTGAGCACCAAAGCAATACCAGAGTGTAGAAGAAATTTTGATCAAACTCCGTTGGGTCAAAAGAAAAAAGGTTCCTGAAACCCAACAGGTATTGTACTGGGCTACAACTATCAGGGGGCTTCGCTGCTTAATCATCAGCATTTCAAACTTATGACAATCAATTCTAGAACTAACTTTAAGCAGCATTGTTCTGTGACATGGCAATTGGGAGATGCTTTGCAGAGAAGCAAGATCTTCTAGGAATACGATTATTCAATATTTAGGCCAGATTATTTCCCAATTAAAAATATTTGCTTTTCTAATAAAAGCCACACTAAACAAGTTTTCAATTTTACATCTTTTATTATATGCCAAAATTCACTAAAGCCAGGTTTTTGCTTGTATACAAGTTACTCAGAAAATTAACTGTATAGGCAAAGATTGTTAGCAATTTGATTTTATACTAATTTTTAGGTTTGTTCAGTTCAACCAGGCTGCAAAGATTATTAATGTTGTGTACAAGCAATAACAGAAAAGAGCTGCAATGTTCAAGGAGTTTCGAAATATTACAGATTTTAGACCTCATCAGATCAGTAAACATAATACAAAAAAATTACAAATAAAAGCAGTCACAATATAAAATAGCAGCTCATGTAGCTTTTTTCAAGTTTTAATTTTATTCAGAAAGTGACATTTAGTTCAGTTTGCCTCATTCTTTGAAGCTTCATCAAAATTTTCAACAAGATCTAGAGAGAAAGAAAAGTACATGTTGAAACCAAAGCATCAGTACCTTTTTCACCTTACCAAATACATCGAGTCTAAGATTTTTATCTTAAGTCAACTTTAAGTATTTTAATTATGAGATGTTAAAGCTTTAGCATTTACAATGATACAATTTCTACATAAAAATATAAATGCCACTTAAGACACAGGTGTAGATGAACCACTAGTATCTTATAAATCCTATCTTCAACAACCACCAACGCCAGACTGCACACTTAACTGTGCTATACCACACAAGTGTGGTGGGAAGAGAAGGGGAGGTTTTTTCTGCACTCTCCTGATACGTATGAGGCCAATTCCTTGATTCACACTATTGATAGCATGTATTATTTTTAGTTTACCAATATTAAAAACTGCAGATGCTATTATTTCTACAAAATAGCTAAAAGAGTGGATTAAGCCAGAGGCCCATCTAGTCTCATATCCTGACAGCAGCCAGTATCAGATACTTCAGAGGAAGGTGCAAAAAAATTTCATAGTTGTCCACCATGGAATAACTTGCCCATAGGGAAATTTAACTATTAGTGGCTGACTAATCCCCTAACCATTTCTCCACCATGCCCCCCACCCCAAGTCTGTTTCATGTGTGTGATG